>NW_026779808.1:0-71079 GCF_030144855.1 Hypanus sabinus
TGAGAGTGGACAATCCCGGGGAATTTTTTCCGGAGTGGCAGAAGCTGAGGGAGGTCTGACAGACGTTTACAGGAATGTGAGAGACACAGACAGAGTGGGCAGCCGGGTCTTTTCTCTGCATAGCTGCTGTTGAAAAAAACTATTAGAAAAGTCAACGATGTTAAAAACTTGACTCAGAATGGTTAAAGGAGATTTGCATTTCAAGTTTTGTTTTTCATTCCCATAGTGGTGGGTGTCTGGAGTGAATATCGGGTGGTGGCGGAGAATGGAGGGATGTGTTCCTTGTGTAGGCGGAATGGTTTGGTTTAGTAAGGCATGAAGTGACCAGTTCAATTGGTTCAGAACAACACAGTGAGCAGAAGGGCCTGTTCAAGGGCAAGTACAGCAAGCAGAGCAGGTAAACTGGATAAAGTGATCCCACTCAGAGAACAGACTGTGACGTCAGTGGATATATGCCAGCATCACAGTTCTCTCACCAAAGATACTTCACTGCTGGATAAAATGAAGTTTGTGATGTTTATAACCAATGTGGTCAATTGAACTGCTCAGACATCTCATCCTGCTGAGGAAAATAAAATTATTGTGAAAGCTGCAGATAGGTGTCTCGGTGTAACTGGTGTTTTGTGGGAAGCTGTAAATGAAGTTTTGTTGGGTGGGATATCTGTATCCAAGTCTACTTGTGAACATACATAATAGTATTAAAATATATCAAGGAAATGCAATAAATCTGATTTATAATGTTCAAGACTTTAAGAAGTTTATTTCTGATTTTCAGATTCTTCTGATGTTATATCTGTTCAGGAAACCTGCACGTTTTAAGTTTTTATTCCTGTGCAGGATTATATTGTCGTTTGGCTTGACAGGTTAGTTGGTAGAGGGGTGGTGTTGCCAGATTTATAAGGAAAGGGGCCGGGTATAGAGTGGTGAATGGGAATAAAATGTATGACGCACTTGTAGTAGAAATTCTTGATTCAACAGGTATGTATATAATTTTCTTGAGTGAAAATATTAACTTTTTGAATCGTATTTGGAGGTTTGGCCATCCACTTTCCTCATGGAAAGTGGTTGTTGTCATAGTGTCCATTCTAAAACCTGCAACTCCCCGTCTGACCCTCCTTCTTGTAGGCCAATATCATGAACGTCTCTTTTATGAAAACTTGTGGAATGTGTGGTAATCGAGAGTTTGCATTATATTTTTGATGGAAGTGTTGATCTCACGTTTTATCAGTCGGGAATTCGGAAAAGTTTCGAATCAGCTTTGTGTTTGGAAGATTATTTTAGGAAACACAGTTAAATAAAGATCAACGCGTACAAACAAGCTGGAGGAACTCAGCAGGTCAGGCAGCGTCCGTGGAAACGAGTCAACGTTTCGGGCCGAGGCCCTTCGCCAGGACTGAAGAAGGAGGGGGCAGGGGCCCTACAAAGAAGGAGGGTGAGGGTGGGAAGGAGAAGGCTTGTAGGTGCCAGGTGAAAAACTACTCAGACGAAAGATCGAGGGGTGGGGAGTGGAAGCAGGGAGGGGATAGGCAGGAAAGTGAAGAGGGAATGTTAAGGGGAAAGCACTATGGGTAGTAGAGGAAGGCAGAATCATAAGAGAGGTGGTAGGCAGCTGGAAGAGGAGGCAGAGTGAAAGTGGGATGGGGGAAGGGAGGGGGAGGGAATTACCGGAAGTTGGAGAATTTGGTGTTCATGCCAAGGGGCTGGAGACTATCCAGACGGTATATGGGTTTAGCCTCATCATGGCAGTAGGGAGGCCATGTATGGACATATCCGAAAGGGAATGTGAAGGAGAGTTGAAGTGGGTGGCGACCGGGAGATCCTGTCTGTCGTGGCGGACGGAGCGGAGGTGCTCGACGAAGCGATCCCCCAATCTGCCTCGGGTCTCGCCGATGTTGAGGAGGCCGCACCGGGAGCACCGGATGCAATAGATGACCCCAACAGACTCACAAGTGAAGAGTTGCCTCACCTGGAAGGACTGTCTGGGGCCCTGAATGGTGGTAAGAGAGGAGGTGTAGGGACAGGTGTAGCACTTACGCTTGCAGGGATAAGTACCCGGTGGGAGATCTGTGGGGAGGGACGTGTGGACCAGGCAGTGGCGGAGGGAACGATCCCTGCGAAAAGCAGAGAGGGGTAGAGAGGGAAAGATGTGCTTAGTGGTGGGGTCCTGTTGAAGGTTGCGGAGAATTATATGCTGGATCCGGAGGCTGGTGGGGTGGTAGGTGAGGACGTGGGGTGATGGGGTGAGGGCCGGAATGCATCCGGTGCTCCCGGTGTGGCCGTCCACACCGCAATGCCATTACCTCTGGAGTCAGTGGAGATTTGGATTGGTCCGGTGGTGTTTTGGAGGGGGAGGGTTAATGCTGCCAGCTCGGCAAGTTGACTGGAACCCCCCTCCCTCTCTGTGGTAAATTTTGCCCGTGGCGGGATGAAGTGCTGACGCTGTCCACAATGGTCTCCCCCTTTACAGCGGCTTGAGCCGACTGTGAACCAGGCGTGCAGTTTGTCGTCGGGATGGAGGGAATCGAGGTGTTGACCCCAACACGCTGAGGAGGGTTGTACCTTGGGGATGTCCGGGGCAGGGTTCTGGGACTGGGGGAAAGCCATGACTTGTTCATGGAGGCAGCTGACCCCTTCAGGACCGGGTTCGGCCCGCTCCGCAATGTAGCTTCCACTGGACAATGGAGGACGGCCCTCTTTGTGGGAGGAATCAGGGGACGTGACCCATCGCATTATGGGGAGGTGGGAGCGGAGGACGACAGGGTCGGTGCCTGTTTGGTGTTCTGTGTCGATGAACGCCAGGTATCGGGCGAGTAGCTGGCGCTCGAAGGGCTGAAGCGCGCTATGCGGCGGGATTGCCTGGGAGGATGGTGTGCTGGGCACCTGTATCGACAAGTGCCATCCACCTCTGCGTGTTTCCCTTTCCCCAGTGCACTACGACAGGTATATGTGGCCTCAGGTCCCCCGGGTGGGAGAGGGCCAGAGAGCAAATGCCCCGGGGGCCCTGGCCTTCATCCTATGGGGGGGGGGCGGAGAGGGTCTGTCACCCCTGTGGTGAGGTGCCTTGGTGGCTGAGGTGGGGCATTTCCTGTCTCAGGAAATCTGAGTTCTGTCTTGAGGGCAGGCGAGGCAGCCAGGCACTCGCCTTGTCGTTGGCGGTACCGAACCGCCGGTTGGGTCAGCTGCTTGGAGAAGTCCCGGGTCTCCGTGGTCACGGAGTAACCGGGGTAGGTCTGGGCGGGTCCTCTCCATCTCCTCCCTCGCTGGGGTGAACCTGGGACGGCGTGGTGACGGGTCGGGCATGTTGGAGCTCGGGTGTGAAGGGGGAAGGGTGGTTATGGGCCCTAGGCTCCTCGGGCTCCCCTTCCCCGTTGCTATCCAGCCAGGTGTCCCCATCCCCCAGCCACGCGTCCAGCTTGTCGCCGCGCTGGACCAGGGTTCGAGTCTTCAGCGGGTCCGGCTCCCTCCCGCAGCATGCAGCAGTTGTGTGAGCCTGCAGGCGGCCTCGGTTCCCCCGACCCCGAGCTCCACGGCTCGGGTCTGGGCAGCTTGTGCTCCCTCCCGCAGCGTGCAGCAGTTGTGTGAGTCTGCAGGCGGCCTCAGTTCCCCCGACCCCGAGCTCCTCGGCTCGGGTCTGGGCAGCCTGTGCTACCTCCCGCAGCGTGCAGCAGTTGTGTGAGCCCGCAGGCGACCTCGGTTCCCCCGACCCCGAGCTCCTGGACTCGGGTCTAGTTCCCCCGACCCCGAGCTCCACGGCTCGGGTCTGGGCAGCTTGTGCTCCCTCCCGCAGCGTGCAGCAGTTGTGTGAGCCCGCAGGCGGCCTCGGTTCCCCCGACCCCGAGCTCCTCGGCTCGGGTCTGGGCAGCTTGTGCTCCCTCCCGCAGCGTGCAGCAGTTGTGTGAGTCTGCAGGCGGCCTCGGTCCCCCCGACCCCGAGCTCCTGGACTCGGGTCTGGGCAGCTTGTGCTCCCTCCCGCAGCGTGCAGCAGTTGTGTGAGCCTGCAGGCGGCCTCGGTTCCCCCGACCCCGAGCTCCTGGACTCGGGTCTAGGCAGCTTGTGCTCCCTCCCGCAGCGGGCAGCAGTTGTGTGAGCCTGCAGGCGGCCTCGGTTCCCCCGACCCCGAGCTCCTCGGCTCGGGTCTGGGCAGCTTGTGCTGCCTCCCGCAGCGTGCAGCAGTTGTGTGAGCCTGCAGGCGGCCTCGGTTCCCCCGACCCCGAGCTCCTCGGCTCGGGTCTGGGCAGCTTGTGCTCCCTCCCGCAGCGTGCAGCAGTTGTGTGAGCCTGCAGGCGGCCTCGGTTCCCCCGACCCCGAGCTTCTGGACTCGGGTCTGGGCAGCTTGTGCTCCCTCCCGCAGCGTGCAGCAGTTGTGTGAGCCTGCAGGCGGCCTCAGTTCCCCCGACCCCGAGCTCCTCGGCTCGGGTCTGGGCAGCTTGTGCTCCCTCCCGCAGCGGGCAGCAGTTGTGTGAGCCTGCAGGCCGCCTCGGTTCCCCCGACCCCGAGCTCCTGGACTCGGGTCTGGGCAGCTTGTGCTGCCTCCCGCAGCGTGCAGCAGTTGTGTGAGCCTGCAGGCCGCCTCGGTTCCCCCGACCCCGAGCTCCTCGGCTCGGGTCTGGGCAGCTTGTGCTCCCTCCCGCAGCGTGCAGCAGTTGTGTGAGCCTGCAGGCGGCCTCGGTTCCCCTGACCCCGAGCTCCTGGACTCGGGTCTGGGCAGCTTGTGCTCCCTCCCGCAGCGTGCAGCAGTTGTGTGAGCCTGCAGGCGGCCTCGGTTCCCCCGACCCCGAGCTCCACGGCTCGGGTCTGGGCAGCTTGTGCTCCCTCCCGCAGCGGGCAGCAGTTGTGTGAGCCTGCAGGCGGCCTCGGTACCCCCGACCCCGAGCTCCTGGACTCGGGTCTGGGCAGCTTGTGCTCCCTCCCGCAGCGGGCAGCAGTTGTGTGAGCCTGCAGGCGGCCTCGGTTCCCCCGACCCCGAGCTCCTGTACTCGGGTCTGGGCAGCTTGTGCTCCCTCCCGCAGCGTGCAGCAGTTGTGTGAGCCTGCAGGCGGCCTCGGTTCCCCTGACCCCGAGCTCCTGGACTCGGGTCTGGGCAGCTTGTGCTCCCTCCCGCAGCGGGCAGCAGCGGTGCCGGAACTGTTCTGGCTCCTTGTCCTTCTGACCACATCAGTGCTGAATGTGGTCGGTAATCTTGACCTGGCGTCTCAGCAGGGACGCAAACAACCAGAAGGCACCCCTTTGACCCCCCTGGCTTTGGGAACCCTGATTCCTTAAGGAGGGAGACCACATGGTGGCCCAGCCTCTCGCCAAGGGGTCTAACTGCTCCGACCGGTTCACTGGTTTCCCGTGGTCTGCCAGCATGCTGGCCAGACTCTCAAACCCCTCCCTTTCATCGGTCCACCCGGGGATCCTATTCTGGATGCCTGCACTGGCTTTCTTCCCCTTGTTCCAGAACATTCTCCCCTGTGCTTCTGTGTCCAGCCAAGACCGATGAGATCCTGCTCGCAGCGCCGAATGTTGTGACGGAAAAGAGAGATTCTCCGGGTCTCACAGGCAAGAGCTCTGGACACACAGTTTTAATGATGAGTTTATTTACAAGGGGAGAAAAGCTTGGGAACAACACAAATGGCTACAATATTCGCACAAATGCTTAGAATAGAGGAGCGTGGGAAAAGTTGGGTCGGCCGTACAATACCCGAGAAAACGGTGTGGGGACAGAGTACAGGTACGCATACGTGCAAGGTAAAAGCAACTACGAAACTCGTCACACCTAGATCATGGGCAGGCACGGCTCTTTGCTAAAGGGACAATACTAAACGCTCCCACAGCCCTATTCAATGCACACCTTGTCTCCAGCGCTGTTCTGCAGTCTTCAGCCTGGAGTGAAACAGGGTGGCCCCTCGAGGATGACAAAGAGAGCGAGCCAAGCACATGTAGGGACTGTGTCAGAGAGAGAGAGATGGGAGAGTGAGGGACTTTGGGAGTGGGAGAATGTTGACAGGGTGGGAGGGGAGCGAGCGAAGAGAATGTGGAGTTTGGGACGGTGAGATGGGAGAGATGATTGTGTGGGAGAGAAAAGGGAACGTCGGTATGTGACGGGGGAGTGGAAATTGGAAGACAGAAGGGAGAGAGGGGTCTGGGAAAGAAAGAAATGAGCATCGGCGCGGGTCGGGAAATGCGGAGAGTGGGCAGGGCAAGGAAGCGAGAAATCTGAGAGTGAGTGTGTGAGTGACAGAGGGACTAAGGCACGGACAGAAGGAAGGGAGAATTGGGAGAGCGAGCGAGAAGTGGTTGTAAACTGTGGGAGAGAGAGTGGAGAATGCGGAGCGGGTGGAGAAATGAGGGTGGTGTGTGGGTGAGAGAGAAGGAAGAGTGGGGAGTGGGTGACAGAGATGGGATGGGATGGCAGATAGAGACAGTCAATTAAGAGAGAGGGGAGAGACAGAGATAAGGGAGAGTGTGGAGTGGGGAAAGGGAATTTATATTGTTGATTGGGAAAAGCAAGAATGAATCTGGTAGTGAGAGATGGGAAAGGCGTCTGTGAGACACAGAAGGGAAAGTAGAGGAGGGAGATGGGAGTGGATAATAGAGAACCGAAGGAGCAGTGTGGACTGGGAGAGAGAAAAAGGATAGTGACAGAAAGGGAAAGGAGTGGATAAGGAAAGGGAGAGTGGGGAGAAAGGGAAGGGAGAGAGGGGAGAAGGAAAGGGAGAGTGGGGGAATGGGGAGAAAGGGAAGGGAGAGTTGGAGAAAGGGGAGGGAGGGTGGGGAGAAGGGAAGTTAGAGTGGGAGAAAGGGAAGGGAGAGTGGGGAGAGTGGAAGTGTAGAGAGTGTGAAAGAGAGATGGGAGATTAATGAGTAGACCAAATTGAGGGAGAGTGGGAAGAGTGAGAGAAATTGGACAGTTGCTTATGAGAAAGAAAAGCGAGTGCGTGTAGTGGGGGACAGAGTCAGGAGAGTGGAGAGTGGGAACGTAGGGATTGGGGACAGATAATGGAGAGAGAGAGAATGAAGTGTGAGGAGTAGGAAAGAGACGTAGAGTGAGAGCGGTTGGGCAGTGGGAGAGAGGGAAGGCAGCGTGGGAAGGGCGTGAGAGAGAAGCAAACTTTTGTGGTTTGAGAGAAAGAGGGGAGAGTGAGAAGTGAGAGAGAGGGAGCGTGTGTAGTGGGAGAGAAGAAAGGATTCGGAGTGGGAAAAGTGGGGATTGGGAAAGTGAGATGGGAGAATGGGGAGTGGCAGAGAATGAAGTCAGAGTGGGGAGAAGAAGAGAGATAAGGAAGAATAGGGAATAACTGAAGAGTAAGGACCAGTGTGTTGTGGAAGAGGGATTCCGGAGAAAGGGGAGTACAACAGTGTCACTCCACTCTTCAGGAAGCAAGAGAGGCAGAGGGAGGGAAACTAAAGGCCAGTTGGTCTGACCTCAGTGTTTGGGAAGATATTGGATTCGATTATTAAAGATGATGTTTCAGGGAACTTTGGACAAATGATAGAAAGGGCCGGAGTCAGCATAGTTTCCTGACAAATCTGTTGAAATTCATTGAAGAAATAACAAGCGGGATAGACAAAGGACAATCGGTTGATGTTGTGTACTTTGAATTTCAGGCCTTTGAAAAGGTGGCAGACATGAGGCTGTTTAACAAGCTACGAGCCCATGGTATTACAGAAAGAGCCCAGCACATATAAAGCAGTGGCTGATTGACAGGAGGCAGAACGTGTGAATAAATGGAGCGTTTTCTGTCTGGCTGCAGATGTCCAATGGCATTCCACGGGGTCTGTGATGGGACCGATTATTCTCTGCTAAATGGCGATGACTTGGATGATGTATTTGATGGCTTTGTTGCAAAATCTGCAGAGGACATGAACAGAGATGGAGGGAAAGGTAGTTCTGAGGACGTAGAGAGGCCACAGAAGGAGCTAGACAGATTAGGACTGGAAATGGCAGATGGAATACAGAGTCGGGAAATGTATGGTCATGAACTTTGGTAAAAGAAATGACTGGTTGGACGGGGAGAAAGTTTTTTTAATAATAACGAGGTACAGAGGAAACTGGGAATCCTTGTGCTGAATTCCCTAAAGATAAATTTGTAGGTTGAGACCGATGAGGAAGACAAATCTAATGTCAGCATTCATTTCATGAGGACTGAAAGGTAAAAGCAAGGACGAAATGTTGGAACTTTAAAAAGCTCTGGTGAGGCCTCACTTGTATTTTGAGCAGGTTTGAGCTCCTTGTCTTAGAAAGGATGTGCTGAATCTCGAGGGGGTTCAGAGGAGGGGCACGAAAATGGTTCCAGTATTGAACAGGTTGTCATATCACCATTGATGTCTCTGGGCCAGAATTCAGAAAAATAAGGGGTGAACTCGTTGAAGGAGGAGCCTTGATAGAGTGGATGTGGGCAGGGTTTTTCCTGTGATTGGTGGGTCTAAGACCGGATGACCCAAAACAGCCATCCTGTTAGAACGGAAATGAGGAGGAGTTTCTTTAGCCACAGTAGAGAATCAATGGGATTCTTTGCCACAGGCAACGGTGGAGGCCGAGTCTCTCTGTACATTTACTACAGAAGGTCATATATTACTGATTGTTCAGGGTGTGAAAGGATACGGGGAGAAGACAGGAGATTGGGTCTGCGACGAAATTGGATAAACCAGGATGATATGGTGATATGTTAAAGCAAAGTCCATGGGCCGAATGTCCTCATCTGCTCCTGCACCTTATGGTCTTATGGACTATCTGCCTTTTGAACACTTCTGTCTCTTTGGGATGTGTATATCCTGCGCTTTCTGAAGTGCTTCCCGAAATTCCACCCCGTCTTGCTTTGACATTATCGGTGCCAAAGGTCTTTTCCAATCACTTTTGGCCAGCTCCTCTCTCACACCTCTGCAGTTTCCTTCATTTCACTGCAACACTGCATCTACGTTGTGCTTCCCCTTCTCAAATTGCAAATTCAATCCCGGTTCATTGCATCACACCCTATCCAGAACAGCAGAACCCTTAGTGCAGTGGTCCCCAGCCACCAGGCCGCAAAACATGCTGTACCGGGCCGCGAGGGAACGATATGATTTGGCAATAGTGGGGTTAACCACGAGCTGCTCTCTGAAGCCACCTCGCAGGCATTCTAGAAATCCTCCCTCGGGGCATCCAGCACCAACCGGGTTTTCCCAATCTATTTGTGTACTGAAATCCCACATGACTATTGTAACGTTGACCTGCTGACTTGCATTTTCTATCTCCCGTTGTAGTTTGTAGACTACGTCCTTACTACTGTTTGGGGGTCTGCACATACCTTCCACCAGGATTTCTTTGCACTTGCAGTTCCTCAGCTCTCCCCACAGCGACTCAGCACCTTCCGCCCCTATGCCGGCTCTTTCTGATGGTTTGATTTTGTTATGTTTACCAACAGGGCCACGCTGTCAGTGATGCCCACAACCTCATGTATGCCAGTCCGCAGCTCTTCCTCCACGTCAGTTTGCACAATGCGCGCATTCAAATGTAATACCGTCAGTCCTGTGTTCAGCCTTTTAGATTCTGTGCGTCTTTTCCATCGCAACTCATCCTGTCGACTGCCAGGTTGCCCGATCAGCAGCCTCTCATTGCCAGCAGTCTCACAACGTACTGTCTCTGTCTACAAACCAACTACCTCATCCTCGGCGGTAGCACATCGGTTCCCAAACCTCTTACCTAACTCACAAAATATCTTTTTTAGGGCCTGCTGACATTTTCTACCTGTCAGTGGTGCCAATATTTACCAACAAGTCTGGTTGCTCGCCCTCCCCCTTTAGAATGCCAGGGACCTGATCGGAGTCATCCCTGTCCCTGGCACCTGGGCACATCTCACCATCCGGGTGACTCTATCGCCAGCACAGAACCGCTGGTCGTTGGTTGACAACAGGAGGAACTCTAACCCTGTTACGGCGGAGGGAGGATCGGGTGAGAGTTAATGTTCTGGAAATGGAGGGGATGCCTCATGGATCAGAGGGAATGAAAGGTTCGAGAGGCTTCAGTTGTTTCCTCTGTAGCGATGGGGGCTGAGGGGAGACCAGAGGCAGACTGAGGCTGAGTAGAGCTGAGAGAAGAGAACCGGCATCGTTTGTTCACCAGGTGAATATCTCAATTACCAGAGGACGTGATTTCAAGGTGACTGTGGGACAGTCCAAAGATGATGTTGACCTGTGCCCCAGTACTGTACTCTGCTCCACAGTTCGTTCTCTCTCTCTCTCTCTCTCTCCCTCCCTTTCTCTCTCTCTCTCCCTCCCTCCCTTTCTCTCTCTCTCTCTCTCTCTCTCTCTCTCTCTCTCTCTCTCTCTCTCTCTCTCTCTCTCTCTCTCTCTCTCTCTCTCTCTCTCTCTCTCTCTCTCTCTCTGTCTCTCTCACTCCCCCCTCAATTTCTCTATCTCCTCTTTTCCTCATCCGTACTCTTTTACACCTTCCCACTCTTTCCTCCAAACATTCTTCCCTACACCGTCACTAACCTGCATCTTTCCCTTATTGTCTCTTACTCCGTTTTTGCCTAACCTTTCGCTTGCCGCTCTTTCTCCCCAATTCCCCCTTTCCTGTAGCTGGCTGTCTCCGCCACCCACCCGTCCAGACCAACCCCCCACCCCCACCCCCACCCCGCACTGTGATGACGGTTTTACACACTCAGTGGATTACAGATGCTGTATAATGTCTCGTCCGTTGCAAAGATAAAGGCTTGTGGTTTCCGGGAGAGGCCTGTATGTTCCCGTTTAGTGTGCTGCAGAATAGGCGGTGGAGGAGTGTGGAGAAGCGGGGAGAGAGAGGGTAATTGAGGATGTAAGAGAGGGGGAAGAAGAGGGGAAAGGAGAGGGGTAGAGAGAAAGGGAAGAGAGAGAGAGGGAGAGAGTCAGAGAGAAAGAAAGAGAGAGTGACAGGCAGAGAGACTGAGAGAGGGGGGAGAGAGAAGAGGAGAGGAGAGGTGAGCGTAAATTTGGACATTTGCTTTCAATGAATCAAGGTACAGTGATAACCTTTGATTCGCATCCCGTCCATAGAGATTAATTCTTCACCTCGAGACAGGGTCACGAAATGTGAGGGCCAATTAATTAACTTAACGAATCATACAGTTTCCATGATGTACTGAACTTGTTCACAGCTCTCTGCAGTGTTTCCGGTGGTGGTCAGTGCTGTTGCCGTGACAACACGACTAGTTTCCGCACAGGATGTGTTCTGTAAAAATAGATGATGGTCGTCCAGGAGGCGCCGATTTTCTTCAGCCTCTGGAAGAAGCAGAGAGGCCGCTGAGTTTTCTTGGCGATAGTGTCCTTGTGGCTGGACAAGGACAGGCTGTTTGTGGTGTTCACTCTCAGGAGATTGGAGCTCTCAACCCCCTTATCCTCTGCCGTTGATGTAAACAGGAATGTCTGCATCGCCCCGGCTGACTTCCTGTTGTCTGTAACCAGCTCTATCGTGTTGGTGAAATGGAGGGGGTGGGGAGTGTTGATACCAGGTCACAAAGCTCTCCAGCTCGGACCCGACATGCGGGTGGAGAAGGTTTACTGGAGTAAATTCCAACCGTGTGCAAACAGCACTGGCTCTGTGAACACGGGTGGAACTGTCCAGACGGACTGAAGGATCTATTTCCGCGCTTTCCCCGAATCTCGTCCTTCTCTCTCACTTTTCTCACTCTCACCTTCCTCACTCTAGTCTCTCTCCGCTTCTCCTCTCTCATCCCAAACTCTACTATCCCTCCTCCTCACTCTCCTCTATTACTCCCCACTCCCACTGCCTTACACCACTCTCGCACTAACCCCTCACCCTCTGCTTACTCCCTACCTTCCTGAATCCTGCATCACTCATATGAAACATATTCCTCCCGCGCCCTCCTCATCCAGCCGAAAGGCTTTATCTGCTGTTGCTTCCGCAGGACACGGATTTAATCAACTTCCGGTGACTCTAATTCACTGTCAAAGATAGAAAGGGTAAAGTGCTCGGGGGAAGTTGAGAAGCAGGAGATACTGGGAAAATGGAGAAACAGGACTGAATGGAACCAGACAGGAGAGAAATTTCACTCTCACCCTCTGCATCTCCCTGTATGTCTCCCTCTCTCTCTGTCTCTCACTCTCTTTCTCTCTCTCTCTTTCTGTCGCCCTCCCTCTCTCTATCGCTCTCCCTCTCTCTCACACTCTCTCTCCTCTGTCTGTCTGTCTCTCTCTCTCACTCTCTCCACACCCTCTCTCTCCCCTCACTCTCTGTCTCACTCTCTGTCTCCGTCTCTCACTCACTCTCTCCCCATCCTCATTCTCTCTCTACCTTTCTGTCTCTCTCCCTCTCTCTCTCCATCTCTCCCCCTCTCACATTCTGTTCTCTCTCCCTCTCTTTCTCTTTCTGTCTCTCTCTCTGTCTCTCCCTCTCCCCACCATCCCTCTCTGTCTCCCTCTCTCTCTGTCTCTCTCACTCTCTCCCCACACTCTCTCTCTGCCTGTCTCACTGTCTCTCCTCTCTCTCTGTCTCTGGCTCTCCCTCTCTCTCCATCTCTCCCTCTCTGTCTCGCTCTCTCACTCCCTGTACCTCTCTCTTTCTCTTTCACTCTCTTACTCTCTCTCTGTGTCTCTCTCTCCCTTTCTGTCTCTCTCACTCTCGCTCCCCCGCTCTGTCTATCTCCCTCTCCGTCTCTCTCACTCTCTCCCCACCCTCTCTCTATGCCTGTCTCTGTCTCCTTCTTCCTCTTTCTTTCGCTCTCCCTCTCTCTCCATCTCTCCCTCTCTCTCTCTATCTCACTCTGTTCTCCCTCTCTCCCCACCCGCTCTCTCTCTGTCTCTCTCTCTGTTCCTCTATCTGTCTCTCTCTCTTGCTCTCCCTGTCTTTCTCTCTCACTCTCTGTTCCTCTCTCTCTGATTCTCTCCCTCTCGTTCCATCTCTCCCTCTCTCATCTCTGTCACTCTCTCTCACTGTTCCTCTCTCCCTCTCTCCCCACCCACTCTTTCTCTCCCTCACTGTCTTTCTCTCCATCTCTCTCTCTGTTCCTCTCTCTCTCTCTCTCTTCCTCCCTCCCTCTCTCTCTTTCTCACTGTTCCTCTCTGTCTGCCTCTCCCCCTCTCTCTCAGTCTCTCTGACTCTCCCTCTCGCTCCATCTCTCCCTCTCTCTCTGTCTCAGTCACTCTCTCTCTCACTGTTCCTCTCGCTCTCTCCCCACACACTCTCTCTCTCCCTCTCTCTTTCTCTCCATCTCTCTGTTCCTCTCTGTCTCTCCCTCTCTCTCTCTCTCTCTATCTCTCTGTCTTCCTCCTACTCTCTCTTTCTCTCTCTGTTTCTTCCCTCTCTGTCTATCTCCCTCTCTCCCTGTCTCTCTCACTCTCTCCCCACCCTCTCTCACTCTCTGCCTGTCTCTCTCTCCTTCTCTGTCTCTCCCTCTCTCTCTCCCCGCGCTCTCTCTGTCTGTCTCTCCCTCTCTCCCCACCCACTCTCTCTCTGTCTCTCTCCCTCATCTCTCTCTCTTCCTCTCTGTCTCTCTCCCTCTCTCTCTCTTGCTCTCCCTCTCCCCTCTCCCTCCCTCTGTCTATCTCACTGTTCCTCTCTCTCTGTCTCTCCCCCGTCCTCTCCCTCTCCGTCTCTCTCACTCTCTCCGCACCCTCTCTCTCTGCCTGTTCTCTCTCTCTCTTTCTCTCGCTCTCCCTCTCTCTCCATCTCTCCCTCTCTGACTCTCTCTCCATCTCACTCTGTTCCTCTCCCTCTCTCCCCAACCACTCTCCCTCTCTCTCTGTTCCTATATCTGTCCCTCTCTCTTGCTCTCCCTGTCTTTCTCTCTCACTCTCTGTTCCTCTCTCCCTGATTCTCTCCCTCTTGCTCCATCTCCCTATTTCTCCATCTCTGTCACTCTCACTCACTCTGTTCCTCTCTCCCTCTCTCCCCACCCACTCTTTCTCTCCCTCTCTCTGTCTTTCTCTGCATCTCTCTCTCTGTTTCTCTCACTCTCTCTTCCTCCCTCCCTCTCTCTTTCTCTGTTCCTCCCTCTCTCCCCACCCCTCCCTCTCTCTCTTTCTCTCTGTCTCCCCCTCTCTGTCTATCTCCCTCTCTCCGTCTCTCTCACTCTCTCCCCACCCTCTCTCTCTCTGCGTCTCTATCTCTCTCTCCTTCCCACTCTGTCTCTCCCTCTCTCCCTACGCTCTCTCTGTCTGTCTCTCCCTCTCTCCGCCCCTCTCACTCTCTCACCACACCCGCTCTCCCTCTGCCTCTCTCTCTCTCTCTGTTCCCCCACTTTCTCTCAGTCTCTGTCTCTCTCACTCCGTTCCTCTCTCTCCCTCTCTCTTTCTGTCACTCTCTCCCCACCCTCTCTCTGTCTGTCTCTCTCCCTCTCTCTCTCTGTGCCTCTCTCCCCCTCTCTCTTGCTCTCCTCTGTCTCTCTCACTCTCTGTTCCTCACTCTCTGTTCCACTCCCTCTCCCTCTCTCCCTCCAGCTCTGTCTCTCTCTCACCCTCTCTGCCTCTCCCCCTCTGTCTATCTCCCTCTCTGTCTCTCTCACACTCTCCCCACCCTCTCTCTCTCACTCTCTCACTCTCTTCCCACCCTCCCTCTCTCTCTGTATTTCTCCCTGTCCATCTCTCCCTCTCTGTCTCTCTCTCACTCTCTCTCCCTCTCTCTCTCTGTTCTTCTCCCTCTCTGTCTCTGTCTCTCTCACGGTATCTCTCTCTTTCTCCCTCTCTCTCTGTTCCTCTCTCTCTGTCTCTCTCCCTCTCTCTCTCTTGCTCTTCCTCTCTCTCACTCTCTGTTCCTCTCCCTCTCTCCCCACCAACTCTCTCCCTCTCTCTGTTCCTCTCTCTCCCCCTTGCTCTCCCTCCCTCTCTCTCTCTTGGTCTTTCTCTCTCACGGTTCCTCTCGCTCCCTCTCGCTCCATCCTCTCCATCTCTGTCTCTCCCCTTCTCCCCACCCACTCTCTCTCTCTCTCTCTCCCTGTCTACGTCTCTCTCACTGTTCCTCTGTCCCACTCTTTCTTCCTCACTCTCTCTCTTTCTGTCTCTCCTTCACTCTCTTCCCATCTCTGAAAATCTCCCTCTCTCTGACTCACTCTCCCCATCCTCTCTCTCTGCCTGTCTCTCTGTCTCTCACTCTCCCTCTCTCTCTGTCTCTCTCCTTCTCTCCATCTCTCCCTCTCTCTTTCTCTCTCACACTTTGTTCCTCTCCCTCTCTCTCTCTTTCTGTCTCTCTCTCTGTCTCTCCCCCTCTCTGTCTCTCCCTCTCTCACTCTCTCCCCACCCTCTCTCTGCCTGTCTCTCTGTCTCTCCTTCTCTCTCTCTCTTAGCCTCTCGCTCTCCCTCTCTCTCCTCTCTCCCTCTCTCTCACTCTCTGTTCCTCTCCCTCTCTCCCCACCAACTCTCTCCCTCTCTCTCTGTTCCTCTCTCTCCCCCTTGCTCTCCCTCCCTCTCTCTCTCTTGGTCTTTCTCTCTCACGGTTCCTCTCGCTCCCTCTCGCTCCATCCTCTCCATCTCTATCTCTCCCCCTCTCCCCACCCACTCTCTCTCTCTCTCCCTGTCTACGTCTCTCTCTCACTGTTCCTCTGTCCCACTCTTTCTTCCTCACTCTCTCTCTTTCTGTCTCTCCCTCACTCTCTTCCCATCTCTGAAAATCTCCCTCTCTCTGACTCACTCTCCCCATCCTCTCTCTCTCTGCCTGTCTCTCTGTCTCTCACTCTCCCTCTCTCTCTGTCTCTCTCCTTCTCTCCATCTCTCCCTCTCTCTTTCTCTCTCTCACACTTTGTTCCTCTCCCTCTCTCTCTCTTTCTGTCTCTCTACCTCTGTGTCTCTCCTGCTCTCTCTTTCTCTCTCCCTCTCTCCACCCCTCTCTCTCTGCCTCACTCTCTCACCACACCCTCTCTCTCTGCCACCCTCTCTCTGTCCCTCTCTTTTCCTCTCCCTCTGCCTGTCTGTCTCTTGCTCCCTCTCTCTCTCCCTCTCTCTCTCTCTCTCCCTCCCTCTGTCTCCCTCTCTCCCCCTCTTTTTTCCTCTCTCTGCCTTTGTATCTCTCTTGCTCTCCCTCGCTGTCTCTCTCACCCTCTCTCTCTGTCTGTCTGTCTCTCTCTCTGTTCCTCTCTCTCTCTCCGTCTCTCTCTCTCACTCTCTTTACATATACAATTCCTCAATTTCTCTATCTTTTCTTTTCCTCATCCGAAATCTTTTGCACCCTCCCACTCTTTCCTCCAAACATTCTTCCCGACACAGTCACTAACTTGCATCTTTCCCTTGTAGTCTCTTACTCCGTTTATGCCTAACCTTCCGCTTGCCTCTCGCTTTCTCCCCAATTCCCCCTTTCCTGTAGCTTGCTGTCTCCGCCACCCACCCGTCCAGACCAGACCCCCTCCCCCACCCCGCACTGTGATGACGGTTTTACACATTCAGTGGATTACAGATGTTGTATAATTTCTCGTCGGTTGGAAAGATTCAATATTCTCTCAGAATATAAAGTGTTGTGGTTTCTGGGAGAGGCCTGTTTGTTTCCGTTTAGTGTGCTGCAGAATAGGCGGCGGAGGAGTGTGGAGAAGGGGGGGGGGGGGAGAGAGAGAAGAGAGGAGAGATGAGCGTAAATTGGGACAGTTGCTTTCAATGAATCAAGATACAGTGATAACTTTTGATTCGCATCCCGTCCATATAGATCAATTCATCACCTCGGGACTGGGAGTGCGGGGTCGCGAAATGTGAAGGGACAATTAATTAAATGAACGAATCATACAGACCAATTAATCACAGCGCTACATTAGGGAGATTGTGAAGTTGGTGGTCCATCTCTCAGGAAGTCAGAATGTTCGACGTGTGTGGGGTCTTTGATAATGCGGACTGTTTTATTGAGGCAGAGAGATGTGTAAACAGTGTCCACAGTTTCCATGAGGTACTGAACTTGTTCACAGCTCTCTGCAGTGTTTCCGGTGGTGGTCAGTGCTGTTGCCGTGACAACACGACCAGTTTCCGCACAGGATGTGTTCTGTAAAAACAGATGATGGTCGCCCAGGAGGCGCCGATTTTCTTCAGCCTCTGGAAGAAGCAGAGATGCCGCTGAGCTCTCTTGGCGATAGTGTCCTTGTGGCTGGACAAGGACAGGCTGTCAGTGGTGTTCACTCTCAGGAGATTGGAGCTCTCAACCCCCTTATCCTCTGCCGTTGATGTAAACAGGAATGTCTGCATCGCCCCGGCTGACTTCCTGTTGTCAGTAACCAGCTCTATTGTATTGGTGAAATGGAGTGGGTGGGGAGTGTTGATACCAGGTCACAAAGCTCTCCAGCTCCGACCCGACACGCGGGTGGAGAAGGTTTACAGGAGTAAATTCCAACCGTGTGAAAACAGCACTGGCTCTGTGAACACGGGTGGATCTGTCCAGACGGACTGAAGGGTCTATTTGCGCGCTTTCCCCGAATCTCGTCCTTCTCTCTCACTTTTCTCACTCTCACCTTCCTCTCTCTAGTCTCTCTCCGCTTCTCCTCTCTCATCCCAAACTCTACTATCCCTCCTCCTCACTCTCCTCCATTACTCCCCACTCCCTCCGCCTTACATCACTCTCACACTGACCCCTCACCCTCTGCTTACTCCCTACCTTCCTGAATCCTGCATCACTCATATGAAACATATTCCTCCCGCGCCCTCCTCATCCAGCCGAAAGGCTTTATCTGCTGTCGCTTCCGCAGGACACGGATTTAATCAACTTCCGGTGACTGATTCACTGTCAATCCCTCAGCGGAGAGGGAGGGAGAGGGTGAGTGGAAGTTTCAGGACTTTAGGAATAGGGAGAAACACAGTTGAGGGAGTTGGGAAGCGGTGAGGGAGGAGGGAGACTAGGGGATGACGAGATATGGGGAGAGGTAAGTGTGTAGAAGGAGGAGAGATAGAACGGGTAAAGAACTCCGGGGAAGTTGAGAAGCAGGTGTTACTGGGAAGATGGATAACCAGGACTGAGTGGAACCAGACAGGAGAGCAAGTTCACTCTCACCTTCTCCATCACCTTCTCCCTATCCGTTTCCCTCTTTCACTACCCCTCCTCTCTCTCTCTGTCTCTCTCTCTCTCCCTCTATCTCTCTCACTTCATTTCCTGCCTAAACGTACGAGTCAGTTGCAAAACTAAAGTTAACCCTTTCTGAATTGGTGGTGGATGGGGAAGATTTTACATTGATGTAGGTCCCCATCACCCAGGACATGCCTTCGTCTCATTGCTCCCATCAGGGAGGATGTACAGAACCCTGGAGACACACTAACTGGTTCGGGAACAGCTTCTTCCCTCCACCATCAGATATCTGAATGGTCAAAGAACCCATGAACACTTCCTCAGTATTTTCCCTCTCATTTTGCACTACATTTCAAATTTAATTTTACACATCCTAATTGTAATCTGTAGTTTTTATTGCTAAATATTGCAATGTACTGCAGACACAAAACAACAAATTTCACCACGTATGCCGGTGATATTAAACCTGATTCTGATGCACAAACACACACAGCTGGGCTCAGACATACAACACTCCCACATTCCTCCCTTTGTGACACCCTGCTTGCTCCGACGGGCCAGATGGCCTCATTCTGCTCTTATGTCTCACGGTTCTTATGGTCTCATGGACTATTTTCTAAATGGGGAGAAATTTCAAAAACTGAGATGCAAAGTGCACAATTCCCACAAGTTTTCTGAATTCAAAAGTCAAATTTAGGGGCTCAGCGTTGGGGACGTTGCAGGAAAGTGGCGCTGATATCAAAGACACGACCCACCCAGCCAACACACTTTTTGTCCCTCTTCCCTCCGGGAGAAGGTTCAGGAGCTTGAAGATTCCTACGGTCAGATTTGGGAACAGCTTCTTTCCAACGGTGATAAGACTGCTGAACAAGTCCTGACACGGATCTGGGCCGTACCTTCCAAATATCTGGACCTAACTTGCACTACCTTACTTTCCCTTTTCTGTTTTCTGATTATAATTTATAATTTAAATTTTTATTGTATTTACTTCGAATTGTACTTCTGGGAGCGCGAACACAGAATCAAACATCACTGTGATTATTGAACGCTCTAGTATCAATTGTTTGTCCGCCCTCAAACACTGTTGGGAGAGGTATGCTCCCATTGCCAGAGGGGTGTCAGTGGGTGGGACGCTGAGAGCCCGGCCGGGCCAGAGTTTGGAACCGGGACCGACTGAGGCCGGAGACCGGGAGCTGCGCCTCGGGTTTCGGCTGCAACACCGGCGGGTCGTGAATCCTTTCGAAGGCAGAGCTGAAGAGACTGGCGGAGATTCCGTGAGATGTTTCAGCTACACGGAGGGAGCCCGGCCTTTCCCCGCCGAGGATCGGGGCCTGTTGTCTGGAGTTGTCTCCCAGACCCGTCCCTTTCTGCCGGGAGACGGGAGCTGACCCGCAGCGGCTGCCGGTGGATCTCCGGAGCTCTCACCGCTCCCCTGTGCAATCCGGATGGCTGAAACCCATGGTCAACTCTTGCTTTAGAAAATAAGAAACAGTAGCAGGCGTGCGTGGCCAGTCAGCCCTTTGCGCCTGTTCTCCCCCTTCCCTCAGAATACCCGATATTTATACTTTATACTTCTCTTTATTGTCACCAAACAATTGATACTAGAACGTACAATAATCAAAGCAATATTTGACTCTGCGCTTTGCGCTCCCTGAAGAACAAATCGAAGTAAATGCAATAAAAAATTAAATTATAAATCATAGTTAGAAAATAGAAAAGGGTAGTACAAGGTAGTACAAGTCAGGTCGGGATATTTGGA
This sequence comes from Hypanus sabinus, assembly GCF_030144855.1. Lineage (NCBI taxonomy): Eukaryota > Metazoa > Chordata > Chondrichthyes > Myliobatiformes > Dasyatidae > Hypanus > Hypanus sabinus. The sequence continues at coordinate 19,683 of NW_026779808.1, forward strand.
AGTTGCGGCCCAGATCCGGGTCAAGATCCGTTCAGCAATCTTATCACAGTTGGAAAGAAGCTGTTCCTAAATCTGGCCTTACGAATCTTCAAGCTCCTGAACCTTCTCCCAGAGGGAAGAGAAACAAAAAGTGTGTTGGCTGGGTGGGTCGTGTCCTTTCCCATCATCGCTGAGTCCCTAAATTTGAAATTTGAATTTAGAAAACTTGTGGAGAAAATTCCAAATATTCACCACAATATGGGTGAGGAAATTTCTCCGGATCTCAGCCCTGCTGAGGTAACCTCGGATTTTGAGTCTCTGACCCCTTGTTCAACACCACCCCGCCGCCAACCCCCACCTAGGAAAACATCATTCCTGCCCCTGCCCTGTGATTCTGTGTCTCTTTCAGTCAGACCACCTCTTATTTCTCTAGTTTTGAGACAGGCCCAATCATTGTAATCTCTCTGAGGACACTACCACAACCGAAAATCAATCTGGGAAACTTCTTCATTCCCTTTATCCGATAGGCTGCCTCTGGGACGGGGACCAGACCTGTGCACAGTGTTCCATGCAGGCTCTCAACAGGACCCCATATACCTTCAGAGGAGATCTTTATTCTTGTATTTATTCTATCACGTCTGCTCAGCCATTTCATCATGGCCGATCCATTTTTACTCTCTACAGCAATCGCCTGTCTTTGCCCCGTATCACGTCAGGCACTGACCAATCAAGAATCAATCAACCTCTGACTGAAAAATACATAATGAATTGGCCTCGCAAGCTGATTTCCACAGATTCACTTCTCCCGGCGACAGAAATTCTCCTCATCTCTGATCCAAAAGGACACCCTTCTATTTTGAGTCTGTGTCCTTAGACATGCCCACCAGAGGAAACACCTTCTCCACATTCACTCCATCAAGCTCTCTCAGTATTCAACAGGTTTCAATCAGGTCACCCCTCATTCTTCTGAATTGCAGTGAATTCAGACCCAGAGCCATCGAATGATTTTCATATGACAAGACATTTAATCCTGGAATCATTTTAATGAACCACATTTGAAACCTGTCCAGTTTCAGCACATCCTCTCCAAGCTCAGGGGCACAAAACTGCTCCCAATACTCCAAGTGAGGTCTCACCAGAGCTTTATAAAGACTCAACAGTACATTTTTGCGTTTATAGTCTTGTCCTCTTCAAATGAATGGTGACATCGCATATGCCTTCCTCACCACAGACTCCTGCAAATTAACCTTCAGGGAATCCTGCGCAAGGACTCCCAAATCCCTTTGCATCTCAATTTTTGAAATTTCTCCCCATTTAGAAAATAGTCCATAAGACTATAAGAACCGTGGGAGATAAGAGTAGAATGAGGCCATCTGGCCCATCGAGTCTACTCCACCATCAATCATGGCTGATCCCTTGTTTAAAATCTCCTCCTCAACCCCAGATTCCAGCCTCCTCCCTGTAACCTTTGATGTCATGTCCGAACAAGAAGCAGTCAATCTCTGCAATAAATACTCCCAACGACCTGGCCTCCACAGCTTCATGTGGCAACAAATTCCACAAATTCACCACCTTTTGGCTAAAGAAGTTTCTTTGCATCTCTGCTCTGAAAGGATTCCCCTCTATCCTGAGGATCTGCCCTCTTGTCCTGGACTCTCCCACCATGGGAAACATCCTTTCTATATCTACATTGTCTAGGCCTCTCAACAGGACCCCATATACCTTCAGAGAAGGTTTTCTTCTATTCAAACCTTCCTTCCCATTCAATGCTCTTCATTTAATATCGAACTCAAACAGTGAACAGACACAACACAGCCTCAGCCATGAATTTAAAGGGCAGGTGTTGCAACAGTTTGAGCTTAATACCGGGGGCCACGGAGCAAGCAGGGTGTCACAAAGGGAGGAATGTGGGAGTGTTGTATGTCTGAGCCCAGCTGTGTGTGTTTGTGTATCAGAATCAGGTTTAATATCACTGGCATATGTGGTGAAACTACTGATTACAATTAGAATGTGTAAAATTATATTTAAAATGTAGTTCAAAACGAGATGGAAAATGGGGATGGGGATGTTCATGGGTTCTTTGCCCATTCAGAAATCTGACAGTCGGGAAGAAGCTGTTCCTGAACCAGTGAGTGTGTCTCCAGGGTCCTGGACATCCTCCTTGATGGTAGCAATGAGACAAAGGCATGTCCTGGGTGATGGGGGTCCTTAATTGTGGATGCCCTCTTTTTGTGGCATCATCTTTTGAATGTGTCCTGGATGCTGTGGAGTCCAGTGCCCATGAAGGAGTTGGCTGAGTTTACAACTTTCTGCAGCATTTTCCGATCCTGTGCAGAGGACTCTCCACACCACGCAGTGATGCAACCAGTTAGAATGCTCTCCACGGTGCATCTTTAGAAATTTGCAAGTGTCTTTAGTGTCAGTCCGATTCCCCTCAATCTCCGAATGAAATATAGCCGATGCTGTGCCTTCATTGTAACTGCATCAATATGTTGGGCCCCGGATAGTTCCTCAGAGATGTTGACAGGCAGGAAATGGGAACTGCTCACCCTTTTCACTTCTGATCCCATGATGAGGACTGGTGTGTGTTCCCTCGACTTCCCCTTCCTGAATCCACAATCAATTCCTTTGTCTTCATGATGCTGAGTGCAAGGTTGTTGCTGTGACACCACTCAACTTGCTGATCTATCTCACTCCTGTACTCCTTCTCGTCACCGTCTGAAATTCCACCAACAATAGTTGTGTCATCGGCAAGTTTATAGATAAGCCTAGACACAAAGACGTGGTGTAGAGAGAGTAGAGCAGTGGGCTGAGCACGCATCGTTGAGGTGTGCCAGTGTTGATTGTCAGCAAGGAGGAGATGTTATTTCTGATCCACACAGACTGGGGTCTCCTGGTGAGGATCCAGTTGCAGAAGGAGGTACAGAGGCCCAGGTTTTGGATCTTGTTGATTACAATTGAGGGTCTGATTGTGTTGAATGCTGAGCTGATATCAGCAGCCTAAATTGCTTTTATCCTGGTGATCTAAGGCTGAGTTTGAGCCAGTATTTTTTGACAGATTGTGGCGGTTGGCAAATTGCAGTGGGTCCCTGCACACAGACAGGAGTTGATTGACCATGACCAACCCCTCAAAGCACTTCATCACAGTAGTGAGCATCACTGGGCGATAATCGTTGCGGCAGGTCACCCAGGTATTTTTGGGCGCTGGTATGATTGTCGACATTTTTAAGTGTGTGTGTGTGTGTGTGTGTGTCTACGTGTGTTTGCACACTTGAGCAGAGAGACAGAGCATTTGAGGGTTTTGGATGCAGTAATATTTCCAGTAATTGGTGTGCCTCGAAGGATGGGTCACAGTGTTGGGCCGACCATTCAGATCAGAACAAAATAATTTACCCAGCAGACCGAGCTCACAACCCGCTCTTGTGTTTCAGAGTTATTTACAAATTGGAATGTACAATTTAAAATGTGCAAAGTAAATTTATTATCAAAGTATACGCATGTCACCAAGTATAATCCTGGGATTTGATTATATTGTAAATTCAGTAAACTCAAGAACCATTATACGATGAATGAAAGATCGCCCACAAAAGGACAAACAAAACAACCATGTGGAAAAGACAACGAAATTCAAATACAAAAGAATAAAACTAAGAAATAACCCAGAAATAAAAATTAAGAACATGAGATGAAGAGTTGTTGATTATGTCCATCGGTTGTGGGAATGGTTTAGTGATGGGGCAAGTTAATTTGAGTAAAATTATCCCCTCTTTTTTAGGACCTGTTGGTTGAGTGTAATAACTGTTCCTGAACCTGGGGTTGAGGCTCCTGAGGCTCATGCACCTTCTTCCTGATGGCAGCATTGAGGAGAGAGCATGGCCTGGGTGGTGGGGGTCCTTGATGATGGATGCTGATTTCCTGTGACAGCAGCCCTCAGAGATGTGCTCAGTTGTAAGGAGAGTTTTACCCGTGATGTGCTGGGCCATATCCACTATTTCTAATCGGATTTTCCTTTCAGGGGCTTTGGTGTTTCCATACCAGGCCATGATGCAACCTCTGAACATGCTCCCCACCACACATCTGTCCAAGTTTGTCAGGGTTTTAGATGTCATTCTGAATCCATTCAAGCTTCTGAGCAGGAACAGACAGTTCCTGCTTTCGTGTAATTGCACTTGTGTCCCGGGCTCGGAACAGATCCTCTGAAATGTTGACACTGTGGAATTTAAATTTGCTGAAGGTCTCCACCTTTGAGCCCCGATGAGGATTGCCTCATGGGTTCCTGTTTCCTCCTCCAAAGTCCAGAACCAGTTCATTGCTCTTGCTCTCATTGAATGAGAGGCTGCTCTTGGACCATAAGACCATGAGAGACAGGAGCAGAATTAGGCCATTTGGCCCATCAAAACTGCTCTGCCACTTCATCACGGTAAATCCATTTTCCCTCTCAGCTCCATTTTCCTGCCTTCGCCTTGTATCCTTTCATGTCCTGACCGATCGAAAGTCCATCAACGTCTGCCTTAGCAAAAGGAAAAGCAGAATCCGTCATCAGGGCAAGATGAGGTGAGGCACCTCCCACTCCATACACATCCATTTCTGTCCCTCCCCCCTCCCCACTCTCTAGCCTACAAACCTCTTTTACTCCTTACCATTCTCTTCTCTCCCTCCCCTCTCTCAACTCTCTCCTCTCTCACTCACTCTCCTCCCCTCTTCCACACTCTCTCCTCACACTCCCGCAACTTTCTGCTTCACTCTTTCCTCCCCAATATACCTCACTCTCCTACACTTGAATCCTCTCTCCCCACGTTCTCTTTCTTTCACTCTCACCCCTCTCTTTCCTCACTCTACCCTTCCCTTTTCCCCTTTCTCCACCCCTCTCAAGTCTCACCCACTCTTCCCCTCATCCTCTCTACACCCCCTCTCTCAGATCAATGATTCTGTGCTCTGTTTACATTTGTTTAGTAGATTGTTCGTATCACTTGTTCCTTTATCAATTCTTTCACTCTTTGTTTTAGACTTGGGATTGTGTTTTTCATTATATATTGTACTTCTCACTTACTGTAATCTGACAAACAATCCCGCAGCATCCTCGACAGTTCCTACTCCCCACTGATAGAATCCTCTCAGCTTGCTGATCTCGGTCCGACACGTCCACTCTTTATTATTTTCCATAGAGGTTGCCTGAACTGCTGAGTTCCTCCAGCATTTTGTGTTCTCCGTTACACCTCCTCCTCTCTGCCCCTTTCTTTTCCCATTTCCTGCACGTCTCTCCCTTCCTCCATTCTTACCCATCTCTCCCACGTGCTCACTCTCTCTGTCCCTCTCTCACCCCAACTGTTCATTGCAGTCTCTCTGTCTCCCCCTTTATCACTCTCTCTCTCTCTCTCACACACACACACACACACCTCTCCCCTGTATTACTCTCGCAATCACTCCCACACTCTCCTCCACTCCAGCCCTCTCCATCTCTCCCACTTTCACGCTGGTCCACTCCTTCCTTCCCACCCCTGTTCCCGCTCTTCTTCTCTTGTTTGCTCAGATTTCACATAAAATGGTTCTCCCTCTCTGCCTGCCCACCCTCTATCGCTGCTCACGTTCTTAGCCTCCAGCTTCCTTCCCCCTTCCCTCGGTGCCTCTCTTCACCCTCTCTCACTGCACCCACTCGCTCATCCCACTCTCACCCTCTTCAACCTACCTACCCGCACTGTCCCATTCTCTCCCCCATAGTCTACCCTTTGTCTCTTAACATATCTCTACCTCACTCTCTTTCTCTCCTCACCTCTGTCACATCTGTCCGCCACGGACAGTTAGACAGAGATGGAGAGCGAGGAGTGAAACTGACCAAGTCAGCAATTAATTGTATCGGCATTGGCTTTGGTCAGTGACCCCTGCTCCGCCTTGTTCCCAGACTGCATATCTTTTCCTCCATCCGTGCCTTTATAGTACACTGAGAGTGAGAGGGAGAAGGGGGAGAGGGAGGGAGAGAGACAGAGAGAGAGGAACAGAGAGTGACGGAGAGAGAGACAGAGAGAGAGTGAGAGCGACAGCGTGTGAGGAACAGAGAGAGGGGGTGACAGAGAGAGGGGGAGAGAGGGAAGGCCAAAGAGGGGGGGAGAGAGAGGGAGAGAGACAGAGAGAAACAGAGAGAGAGAGAGAGAGAGAGAGAGAGAAAGAGAGAGAGAGAGAGAGTGGGAGAGAGGAACAGAGAGTGAGAGAGACAGCGTGTGAGGAACAGAGAGAGGGGGTGACAGAGAGAGGCAGAGAGAGACACAGAGAGAGACGAACGGGGGGAGAGGGAGAAGCAGAGAGAGGGAGAGAGATAGAGGGAGAGGAACAGAGTGAGAGAGAGCGCGAGTAAGGAACAGAGAGAGGATGGGGAGAGAGTGAGTGAGAGGGACAGACACAGACAGCGAGAGAGGGAGTGAGAGAGTCAGAGAGAGTGAGAGGGAGAGGGAAATAGAGGGGGAGAGAGGGGGTGTGGAGAGAGAGTGAGAGAGAGAGAGAGGAGAGTGAGGGAGAGGGGGAGAGAAGAGGAGCGGGAGAGAGACAGAGGGAGTTTGAGAGAGAGAGAGGGGGAGAGGGAGAGAGAGAAAGGAGTGGGAGTGAGAGAGAGAGACGTATAGGGAGAGGGAGATGGAGAGGGTGAGAGTGAACTTGCTCTCCCGGTATCTCCTGCTTCTCAACTTCCCCCGAGCTCTTCACCCATTCTATCTCTCTTCCTTCTACACACTTACTTCTTCCCACATCTCGTCGTCCCTTAATCTCCCTCCTCCCTCGCCCCCTTCCCAATTCCCTCAACTGTTTCTCCCTCTTCCCAATGTCCTGATATTTCCCCTCGCCCTCTCCCACCCTCTCCGCTGAGGGTTTGACAGTGAATCAGAGTCACCGGAATTTGAGTAAATCCGTGTCCTGCGGAAGCGACAGCAGATAAAGCCTTTCGGCTGGATGAGGAGGACGCGGGAGGAATATGTTTCATATGAGTGATGCAGGATTCAGGAAGGTAGGGAGTAAGCAGAGGGTGAGGGGTCAGTGTGAGCGTGGTGTAAGGCGGAGGGAGTGGGGAGTAATAGAGGAGAGTGAGGAGGAGGGATAGTAGAGTTTGGGATGAGAGAGGAGAAGCGGAGAGAGACTAGAGAGAGGAAGGTGAGAGTGAGAAAAGTGAGAGAGAAGGACGAGATTCGGGGAAAGCGCGTAAATAGACCCTTCAGTCCGTCTGGACAGATCCACCCGTGTTCACAGAGCCAGTGCTGTTTTCACACGGTTGGAATTTACTCCTGTAAACCTTCTCCACCCGCGTGTCGTGTCGGAGCTGGAGAGCTTTGTGACCTGGTATCAACACTCCCCACCCCCTCCATTTCACCAATACAATAGAGCTGGTTACTGACAACAGGAAGTCAGCCGGGGCGATGCAGACATTCCTGTTTACATCAACAGCAGAGGATAAGGGGGTTGAGAGCTCCAATCTCCTGAGAGTGAACACCACTGACAGCCTGTCCTTGTCCAGCCACAAGGACACTATCGCCAAGAGAGCTCAGCGGCATCTCTGTTTCTTCCAGAGGCTGAAGAAAATCGGCTCCTCCTGGACGATCATCATCTATTTTTACAGAACACATCCTGTGCGGAAACTAGTCGTGTTGTCACGGCAACAGCACTGACCACCACCGGAAACACTGCAGAGAGCTGTGAACAAGTTCAGTACATCATGGAAACTGTGAACACTGTTTACACATCTCTCTGCCTCAATAAAACAGTCCGCATTATCAAAGACCCCACAAACGTCGAACATTCTGACTTCCTGAGAGATGGACCACTAACTTCACAATCTGCCTAATCCAGTGTTGTGATTAATTGGTCTGTATGATTCGTTGTTAATTAATTGCCCCCTCACATTTCGCGACCCCGCACTCCCAGTCTCGAGGTGATGAATTGCTCTTTATAGACGGGATGCGAATCAAAAGATATCACTGTACCTTGATTCATTTAAAGCAAATGTCCCAATTTACGTTCATCTCTCCTCTTCTCTTCTCTCTCCCCCCACCCTAACTCTGCCTGTCACTCTCTCGTACTCTCTCTCCTCTCCCCCCCCATTCTCTGTGCCTGTCACTCTCTCCCTCTCTCTTTCCCTTCTCTCTACCCCTCTCCTTTCCCCTCTTCTTCCCCCTCTCTTACATCCTCAATTACCCTCTCTCCCCCTTCTCCACACTCCTCCACCGCCTATTCTGCAGCACACTAAACGGAAACAAACAGGCCTCTCCCAGAAACCACAAGCCTTTATCTTCTGAGAGAACATTGAATCTTTCCAACCGACGAGAAATTATACAACATCTGTAATCCACTGAGTGTGTAAAACCGTCATCACAGTGCGGGGTGAGGGAGGGGTGCTGGTCTGGACGGGTGGGTGGCGGAGACAGCAAGCTACAGCAAAGGGGGAATTGGGGAGTAAACGAGAGGCAAGCGAAAGGTTAGGCATAAACGGAGTAAGAGACAATAAGGGAAAGATGCAGGTTAGTGACTGTGTCGGGAAGAATGTTTGGAGGAAGGAGTGGGGAGTGGGAAGGTGCAAAAGAGTATGGATGAGGAAAAGATGAGATGAGGAATTGTATATTTATAAAGAGAGAGAGAGAGAGAGAGAGAGAGAGAGAGAGAGAGAACACGAACGAACTGTGGAGCAGAATTGAGTACTGGGGCACAGGTAAATATCATCTCTGAACTGTCCCACGCTCACATTGAAATCCTCTGGGAATTGAGATATTCACCTGGTGAACAAACGATGTCGGTTCTCTTCTCTCAGATCTCTACTCAGCCTCGGTCTGCCTCTGGTCTCCCCTCAGCCCCCATCGCTACAGAGGAAACAACTGAAGCCTCTCCAACCTTTCATTCCCTCTGATCGATGAGGCAACCCCTCCATTTCCAGAACATTAACTCTCACCCGATCCTCCCTCCGCCGTAACAGGGTTAGAGTCCCTCCTGTTGTCAACCACCGACCAGCGGTTCTGTGCTGGCGATAGAGTCACCCGGATGGTGAGATGTGTCCAGCTGCCAGGGACAGGGATGACTCCGATCAGGTCCCTGGCATTCTAAAGGGGGAGGGCGAGCAACCAGACTTGTTGGTAAGTATTGGCACCAATGACAGTTAAAAATGTCAGCAGGCCCTGAAAAGAAATTTTGTGAGTTAGGTAAGGGGTTTGGGAACCGATGTGCTACCGCCGAGGATGAGGTCGTTGGTTTGTAGACAGAGACAGTATGTTGTGAGACTGCTGGCAATGAAAGGCTGCTGATCGGGCAACCTGGCAGTCGACAGGATGAGTTGCGATGGAAAAGACGCACAGAATCTAAAAGGCTGAACACAGGACTGAAGGTATTACATTTGAATGCGCGCATTGTGCAAACTGACGAGGAGGAAGAGCTGCAGACTGGCATACATGAGGTTGTGGGCATCACTGACAGCGTGGCCCTGTTGGTAAACATAACAAAATCAAACCATCAGAAAGAGCTGGCATAGGGTCGGAAGGTGCTGAGTCGCTGTGGGGAGAGCTGAGGAACTGCAAGTGCAAAGAAATCCTGGTGGAAGGTATGTGCAGACCCCCAAACAGTAGTAAGGACGTAGTCTACAAACTACAACGGGAGATAGAAAATGCAAGTCAGCGGGTCAACGTTACAATAGTCATGTGGGATTTCAGTACACAAATAGATTGGGAAAGCCCGGTTGCTGCTGGATGCCCCGGGGGAGAATTTCTAGAATGCCTGCGAGGTGGCTTCAGAGAGCAGCTCGTGGTTAAACCCACTATCGCCAAATCATTTCGGTTCCTCGCGGCCCAGTAGAACATGCATTGCGGCCTGGTGGCTGGGGACCACTGCACTAAGGGATCTGCTATTCTGGTTAGGGTGTGATGCAATGAACCGGGATTGAATTTGCAATTTGAGAAGGGGAAGCACAACGGAGATGCAGTGTTGCAGTGGAATGAAGGAAACTGCAGAGGCCTGAGAGAGGAGCTGGCCAAAAGTGATTGGAAAAGACCTTTGGCACCGATAACGTCAAAGCAAGAATGGGTGGAATTTCGGGAAGCAATTCAGAAAGCGCAGGATATACACATCCCAAAGAGACAGAAGTGTTCAAAAGGCAGAAAGTCCATAAGACCATGAGGTGCTGGAGCAGGTTAGGACATTCGGCCCATCCACTCTGTTTCAATATATCAGCATATCATCCTGGTTGATCCAATTTCGCAACAGACCCAATCTCCTGTCTTCTCCCCGTATCCTTTAACACCCTGAACAATCAGTAATATATGACCATCTGTAGTAAATGTACAGAGAGACTCGGCCTCCACCACTGCCTGTGGCAAAGAATCCCATAGATTCTCCACTCTGGCTAAAGAAACTCCTCCTCATTTCCGTTCTAACAGGATGCCCTCATGTCTCATCCGGTCTTAGACCCACCAATCACAGGAAAAACCCTGCCCACATCCACTCTATCAAGGCTCCTCCTTCAACGAGTTCACCCCTTATTTTTCTGAATTCTGGCCCAGAGACATCAATGGTGATATGACAACCTGTTCAATACTGGAACCATTTTCGTGCCCCACCTCTGAACCCCCTCGAGATTCAGCACATGCTTTCTAAGACAAGCAGCTCAAACCTGCTCAAAATACTACAAGTGAGGCCTCACCAGAGCTTTTTAATGTTTCAACATTTCGTCCCTACTTTTACCTTTTAGTCCTCATGAAATGAATGCTCTGTATACCATCTGCCGTTTCCAATCCTAATCTGTCTAGCTCCTTCTGTGGCCTCTCTACGTCCTCAGAACTACCTTTCCCTCCATCTCTGTTCATGTCCTCTGCAGATTTTGCAGCAAAACCATCAAATACATCATCCAAGTCATTGCCATATAGCAGAGAAGAATGGGTCCCATCACAGACCCCTGTGGAATGCCATTGGACATCTGCAGCCAGACAGAAAACGCTCCATTTATTCACACATTCTGCCTCCTGTCAATCAGCCACTGCTTTATCTGTGCTGGGCTCTTTCTGTAATACCATGGGCTCGTAGCGTGTTAAACAGCCTCAAGTCTGCCACCTTTTTAAAGGCCTGAAATTCAAAACACACAACATCAACCGATTGTCTTTTGTCGATCCCGCTTGTTATTTCTTCAATGAATTTCAACAGATTTGTCAGGAAACTATGCTGACTACGGCCCTTTTTATCATTTGCCCAAAGAGCACTGAGACATCATCCTTAACAATCGAATCCAACATTTCCCAAACACTGAGGTCAGACCAGCTGGCCTTCAGTTTCCCTCCCTCTGCCTCTCTCGCTTCCTGAAGAGTGGAGTGACACTGTTGTACTCCCCTTTCTCCGGAATCCCTCTTCCCTCTGCCTCTCTCGCTTCCTGAAGAGTGGAGTGACACTGTTGTACTCCCCTTTCTCCGGAATCCCTCTTCCACAACACACTTGCCCTTACTCGTCACTTATTCCCTATTCTTCCTCATCTCTCTTCATCTCCCCACTCGGACTTCTACCTCTTTCAATCCACACTCTCCCTTCTCTCTCTCTCTCTCTTTCCCCCTACAATCCCTTTTCTCTTTTACTACCGCGTCTCTTCATATCCACTCCCCGTCTCTCTCCCGGTCCCCACACTCCCTTCTATTGCCCTCTCTCCCTCTCTCTCACAGGCCCCACTCCCCCTTCTTTCCTCTCCCCACTCCCCCGTCTTTCTCCCCAATCTCACTTCGTTCTCTGCATTACAGGGGCAAATCTAGCTGCAACAAGACCACACAGACCGCCCCACCCAGACCATGCCCACACCAACCCACCCTCTGCACCTCCCTTACCTGAAACTGCCTGAGGGCAGAACTCAGAGATTTCCTGAGACAGGAAATGCCCCACCTCAGCCACCAAGGCGCCTCACCACAGGGGTGGCAGACCTTCTCCCCCCCCCCCCATAGGATGAAGGCCAGGGCCCCCGGAGCATTTGCTCTCTTGCCCCCTCCCGCCCGGGGGACCTGAGGCTACATATACCTGTCGTAGTACACTGGGGAATGGGAAACACGCAGAGGTGGATGGCATTTAGAGAACCATGGTCTGATCAGTGACAGTCAGCATGGCTTTCTGAAGGGCAGATCGTGTCTAACAAGCCTGATGGAGATTTTTTAAGAGGTGACCAGGCATATAGATGAGGGTAGTGCAGTGGATGTGATCTACATGGATTTTAGTAATGCATTTGACAAGGTTCCACACGGTAGGCTTATTCATAAAATCAGAAGGTCTGGGACCCAGGAATGTTTGACCAGGTGGATTCAGTATTGGCTTGCCGGCAGAAAGAGAGTTGTGGTGGAGGGTGTACACTCGGATTGGAGGGTTGTGACTAGTGGTGTCCCACAAGTTTCAATTCTGGGATCCCTAATTTTTGTGATTTTTATTAACGACCGGGATGTGGGAGTAGAAGGATGGGTTGGCAAGTTTGCAGAAGACACAAAGGTTGGTGATGTTGCAGATAGAGAAGAGGATTGTCAAAGATTGCAGAAAAACATTGATAGGATGCAGGAGTGGGCTGAGAAGAGGCAGATAGAGTTCAACCTGGAGAAGTGTGAGGTGGTACACTTTGGAAGTACAAACTCCAAGGCAGAGTACAAAGTAAATGGCAGGATACTTGGAAGTGTGAAGGAGCAGAGGGATCTGGGGCTACATGTCCACAGATCCCTGAAAGTTGCCTCACAGGTAGACAAAGTAGTTGAGAAAGCTTATGGGGTGTTAGCGTTTATAAGTCGAGGGATAGAGTTTAAGAGTCACGATGTAATGATGCAGCTCTGTAAAACTCTGGTTGTGCCACACTTGCAGTACTCTGTCCAGTTCTGATCACCTCACTATAAGAATGTTGTGGAAGGGTACAGAGGAGATTTACCAGAATGCTGTGTGGTTTAGAGAGTATGGATTATGATCAGAGATTAAGGGAGCTAAGGCTTTACTCTCTGGAGAGAAGGCTGATGAGAGGAGAAATGATAGAGGTATAGTTCATATTAAGGGGAATAGATAGAGTGGAGAGCCAGCGCCTCTTCCCCAGGGCGCCACTCTCAATACAAGAGGACATGGCTTTAAGGTAAGGGGAGGGAAGTTCAAGGGGGAAGATTTTATACTCAGAGAGTGGTTGGTGCGTGGAATGCACTGCCCGAGTCACTGGTGGAGGCAGATACACCGGTGAAGTTTAAGTGCCAACTAGACAGATATATGGAGGAAGTTAAGATTGGGAGGCAGAGTTTAAGGGTCGGCACAACATTGTGGGCCGAAGGGCCTGTACTGTGCGGTATTGTTCTATGTTCTATCTATTTCTCGCTGGAATCTCTCTTTTAGTTTAATTGTTTATTGAAGGCACGACACAGTCCAGAAAACGTAATGCATTACATTTTCCTCCATTTTGCTTTTATACCTTACCCCTAAACACCACAACGTCATCAGTGGGGCCTTCTGGGAGTTGTAGTCATTTGACCTCGCTCGCTCCCTGTCGAAGCATGTTTTGTCAGCCACCACAGACGCCACCGAAACAGACCCACCGAGGCGCGAAGGGGAATCACACCCGTCCTTGTGGGCGCCGAGTCCGGCGACACCGACAGAAGCGACTCGCTGATCTCCGCCATGGCGATGAAGCGGAAGAGGAGGGGCTGGTCATGGGCCGATTTCCTCCAGCCTATCGCAGCTCAGACCTAACACTGACGCCTGCTGTCACTGGCTGCAGTGCCTGTCGCTCAAATGGGAACTCGGAGGGTGATTAGTTTATGTGAACGTCAGTCAGCCTTCCTGTCTTTATGAGTTTGGATTTGGATTTATAACGGGACAGGAAGCAAATTGGGAGAAATGTGAGTTTTTATGTGATGGTGCATCAGTCTCCGAGTTACATTATTAACAATAAAAGGGCAAAGGCCGTGGTGAGGAAGGAGGTGATTTACTGGAGGTTATATGGAGATAATATTGGAAGGGATATCAAACTTGGAATTGTTTGGGATATGATTTAGAAAATGGGGGGATTTGTGGGGATCATAATATTCCAGTGTTGATTATTGAGGGCAAAATGATTGTTACTGAAACAGGGAAGGTTGGGTTACTGGCTGGGTCATTTGATGAGATTCATAATCAGGATAATTTAAGTGAAGAAATTAAACAATATAGGGATATGTTTTTTCAGTGAATACCCTGATGTGTTGGAAGTCTGCTGCAGCAATGATAGTATCACAGATGGAGAGATTTCTTTGTATGAATTTAAGAAGTCTATTAATAATGCAGGTCAGGTGTCTCCAGGAAAGAGTGATATTTGAAATTGTAATTGTATATAATTTGCATTTGTAAAATATTAAATATTTGAATTGTGCATCCACTTTCCTCATGGAAAATGGAAATAGTAGTGCCTGAAAACCTGGTAGATCCCCATTTGATCCTTCTAGTTAAGGGCCTATATCGTGAAAGTCTCATTTATGTAAACTTATGGAATGTATGGTAATCAAGCGCTTGAGTTATATTTTGGAAAGAGTGGTGATAAAGTGTTTTATTAGAGTGGATTTTGGAAGTGTGAAATGACATTAGATTCAGTTTTAGGTTTGGAAGATGATATTCGGAAAGCACAATTAAATAAAGATGTTGTAATAGCAGTATTGAGACTGAAAAGGGAAATGATATGGTAGAAAGGACTTTTGATTAAATTAGGAGTAAGGGGGTCATTGTATTTTTTTCTGAGTTTTTTTTTGTATGGACTGTCCAAGTAACGGTCGGCATGTTTGTGTCTATGAGATAGAGAATGGAATCCCACAAGGCAGTATTTGTAGCCCTTCATTATTTAATATTATGATTAATGATATTTTCTGTGAGATGGGAAAATGGGATTCCCTGGGTAAATCACAATATACAGATGACTTAGCTTTATGGATTTGAGGTATTAACTGCAATTTACAATTAATAGATCAAACAGTGGGCAGATTGATGAGGATTGTAAGCTTTCAGTCGTTAAAACACATTACGTGGTTTACAAACAGCATTAATAGACTTGCACTTGATTTTAACTTATGGGATTAATGTCTCGAGGAAGTGTCAGTGGTAAGATTTCTCAGTATGTGGATGAATAATAAGCTGATGGGGAAGCACCTGTCAGTAAAATAATTGATAAATATAAAGGAGCTTTAAATCTCCTCAGACATCTATGTGGGTATTCTTGGGTGCAACATGAAAATCTTTGTTGACCAATTATATTTGTTTAATTTGATCTGTTCATGATTATGTCTGTGTGGCTTGTGGATCACCTTCATCTTCAAATTAAAAGTGTTTGTATGTGATACAATTACAGACTTTTAATTGTGTTCTGGTGCGGTAATGTTGTCTCCTGCTTTGGCTTTACTGATTGCAATGGGACAATTGCCCTCAAAGTAACAGAGGTTCAAGTTGATGTCAACATACTGGATTAATTTGCGGGTCAAGGAAATGATCATCCTGTTAAAGTTGTGCTAGAGGACGGTTGGGAACATCACTAGAAGAGTGTTTTTTGTTTTGGGTGGCTGGGTTCTTACCATGCTGCGAATATGGGTGTATTTGATGACACAGTATGTCCCACTGTAGCGTTCTCTGTAACCCCACATTGTTTTTTCCATTGACTTCAGGTGATTTTACTTTTTACACGATCGGATTCGGTTCTGCCTGAGAGTCTGTTGGTCATCAGTATATTAATGAAAGTTATTATCATACAGTAACCATTTTTACAGATGAATCAAAAGATAATTTAATTGGGGATGTTGGTGTGGCTGTTTTTGTGTGCCTGAATAGCAGGTAATGATAAAGAAATGACTTATAGCCATTTATCAGCATAGAAAGCAGAATTCTTTGCCAACAGTTTAGGCTTACAGTGGATGGAGGAAATTGGTCCTTATAATTTGCTCAGAATACATTTCAGTTTTGATGAGTCTTAAACAGGTCATTCTGGCAGTAGGTCAGATTGACTGTTGGAAACTTGACAAACGGTATTTCATATATAAAGTTTGATTTATATGTCTGCACATTATGGGGCCTGCATATCACACTGTTGAGGGAAATGATGATGTTGACTGTTTAGCACCAAAAGCTGTTAAATGTTAAGCTGTGGATATAGACCTTCCACTTAGCAAATTAGAAGCTAAAGGGTTGGTAGTGTTAAGAATTAGGGGCTTATGGCAAGACGTAGGATAATGGACGTAAAGACAGACACCTTTCCAGAATACATAAACCTGTTGGGTTTATAGAAGAAGGGCTTAAAATAAGGGAAGGAATGATATTCACATGACAGAAATATCCACACTATGCTTAATTATGCCTTGAAACTAATTGGAAAACTTCATTCTGTGTCGTGTACATTTTGTCATTATGAAACCGTCGAAACACATACTATTTCAATGTGAAGCGTACAAGGCTGAAGAAAAATCAAATGCAGTCTTCAGTACAATCTTTGCGAGGGTAGATAGTTTTCAAATAAAAGCTATTAAATTATGGGACTGACTTTAAATCAATTCACAGTTTGAGCTGGAAAAGGCACGTAATAATTGTGTTAAACGTAAGGAAATAACATAAAGGGTAGCAAAGGTGAGTGGGCTGTTGGATTACTGAGATGCTCTTTTTATTTATTTATTAAATTTTTAGAAAATTACAAAGAATAAATGTAATGAAAAATTAGTAAGAAAAAGAAAAATAATATTAGTCCTCCTCCCCATCCCCACCTTAACCCTTATCTAAAGAAAGAAATAAAGAAGAAAAAGATTGCCTCGATATTGGAGGATACCCATATCCTCCATGGAGTTCAAAATAATTTTAATATTTATTCTTACTTTCCCCAATTACATTATAATTTTATCTTCAAAGGACCTATATATTTAATCCTATCTTTTGTAGGTATGGGAGCCAAATTTTGAAAAATATATCATATTCATTTCTTAGATTATATGTAATTTTTTCAAGTGGAATACAACTATATATTTCATTATTCCAATAATCCATAGTTAAATATAACTCAGATTTCCAAGTAATTGCGATAACTTTTTTAGCTACTGCCAATCAATATTTATAATTTTTTTCTGATACATATTCAATTTAATTTTCGGTATTGTCCCTTCAATATCTCCTAATAAAAATAATATTGGACTATTTGGGAGTTGAACTCCAGTACTTTGTTCCAATAAAAGTCAGATATATCGAAAATGGTTGAATTTTAAAACAAGACCAAGTAGAATGTAAAAAAGTACCAATTTCTTGATTACATCGAAAGCATTGGTCAGACATATTTGAATTTAATCTATTTATTTTCTGTGGTGTTATATATAATTGATGTAAAAATTATATTGTATTAATCTAATTTGAACATTTATTGTATTTATCATACTATCAGAACATAATTTTGACCAACTTTTTCCAACAATTTTAACATTCAAATCAGTTTCCCATTTTTGTCTTGATTTATGAATTCCAGATTCAGTCTGTTTTTGAATCAAATTGTACATACAAGATGTAATTTTTTAAATTTTTCCTTTTTGAATTAATATTTCTATTTCACTAAGTTTTGGCATCAACATTGTTTGACCCAGCTTTTCTCGTAATTGTCCTTTAATTGAAAATAAGAGAAAAGAGTGTTGTTTGATATTTTATATTTATTTTTTCATTGCTCAAACGACATCAATACAATTACATATATATTTAATCCCCTTTTGGAACCAATTATGTAAAAGTTTATTATCCATTGTAAAAGGAATAAGCCTATTTTGAATTAAAGTTTATTTTTGCTAATAAAGATTTCTTTATCTTATCGTCCATATTTACCTTATTCCATAAATCATTCAAGTGTCTTAATATAGGAGATTCTTTTTTTTTCCCGTATCAATTTGGATTCCCATTTATATGTAAAATCTTCTGGTATGTTTTCTCCTATCTTATCTAATTTTATTCTAATCCATGCCGGGTTTTTTTTTCATCAAAAAAAGATGCAATAAATCTAAGTTGAATTGCTTTATCATAATTGTTAAAATTTGGAAGTTGTAACCCTCCTAAATCAAATTTACATCTCAATTTTTCCAATGATATTCTTGACATCTTTCCTTTCCAAAGAAATTTCCTTACATATTTATTTAGTTCTTGAAAAAACTTCTGCGGTAATTGTATTGGTAAAGTTTGGAATATATATTGCAATCTATGGAATATATTCATTTTTACAGCATTAACTCTACCTATTAATGTTATTGGTAACATCATCCATTTATCAAGATCCTCTTTTATTTTTTTTTAATCATGGCAAATAATTTTGTTTATATAAATTTTTTACATCATTGTCAACTCTGATACCTAAATATTTTATCCCATTTATTGACCATCGAAATTGAGTTACTAATCGACATTGATTATAATTTCCTTTTGTAAGGGGTAAAATTTCACTTTTATTCCAATTTAATTTATACCCTGATACTTTCCCGTATTCTTCCAATTTAAAAGATAATCTTTGCAAAGATTGTAATAGGTTTGTAAAATAAATCAAAACATCATCAGCAAATAAATTAATTTTATATTCTTCTTGATTAACTCTAAAACCGCCAATATCTGAATCTGTTCTAATTAATTCAGCTAATGGTTCTTTTGCCAATACAAATAAAGCAGGTGATAACGGGCAGCCTTGTCCAGTTGACCTCGTTAAGCAAAATGGTGTTGAAATCTGAGCATTTGTAACTACTTCAGCTTGAGGATTAGTATTTAAGGTTTTAATCCATTGTATAAAAGATTTTCCTCGCTCATATTTTTCCAATACCTTAAACAAAAAAATCCCATTCCAATCTATCAAATGCTTTTTCTGCATCCAAAGCAAATGCCACACTCATTTCCTCTCTTTTTTGTGCCAGATGAATTATACTAAGTAACCAGGTTAGATTATCCATTGATTGTAATAAAATCTGTTTGATCCATATGCATTAATTTTGGTAAATATTTAGATATTCTATTAGATAAAATTTTTGCTATTATCTTATAATCTGTATTCAACAAAGAAATAGGCCTATATGATGTTGGTTTTAGAGGATCTCTTTTTTTGGCAATACAGTTATGATCGCTGTTAAAAAAGATTGTGGGAGTTTATGCATTCTTTCCACTTGGTATATTAATTCCATAGAGGGAGGAATTAATATATCTTTAATTTTTTTTATAAAATTCAGGAGGAAAACCATCTTCTTCTGGGGATTTGTTACTCTCAAGTGATCCTACAGCTTCTTCAACCTCTTTTAATGTAAAGGGCATATCTAATCCTTTCTGTTCTTCCAAATTAAATTTCGGAAGGGTTATTTGTGATAAAAATTTATCCATCTCAGTAATCTTATTTTGTGATTCTGATTGATATAGTTCAGTATATAAAAAAAAAATAAAGTTTCATGAATTTCCAAAGGTTTATCAGCAACCTTATTTACACTTGTTCTAATTGCATTTATTGTTTTAAAAGCCTGTTCTGTTTTCAACTGCCAAGCAAGAATTTTATGTGATCTTTCACCTAATTCGTAATATTTCTGTTTAGTTCTCATAATTACTTTTTCTGTACGATATGTACGATATTATATTGTAGTTTTTTATTAACAAGTTGTCTTTGTTTTTGTTCTGTCATATATCTTTGAGATTCTTTTTCTAACTTTATATCTTTTCCCAATTTTCCTTCTTAATTTTAGATGTATAACTTATAATCTGACCCCTTAAATATGCTTTCATCGCTTCCTATAATACAATTTTACCCTCAACTGAATGTAAATTTGTATCCAAAAAAAATTGAATCTGTTTTTTCATAAAATCACAAAAATCTTGACGTTTTAATAAAATTGTATTAAATCTCCATCTAAGCTTTATGTCTATTTGAATAAAATGAATAATCTCTTTCTCTTGGATTAATTTTCCTCCATATATCAATCAGGTTTAAATCTTTCATTAATGATAAAGTTAGTTTTATTTCTTTTAATTTTGTAACAACTGTAGTTGACCTTTCCAAAACTGGATCTAAACAAAAATTAAAATCTCTGCCTATTAATATTTTATCATTTGCGTCAGCCAAGTTCAAAAAATCTTCTTGTATGAATTTTGCATCATTTTCATTTGGTGCATAAATGTTCATAAAATTCCATAATTCTGAAAAAATTTGACAATGTATAATCTCGTATCACCCCACAGAATCAATTATTACATTTTGTATTTTAATTGGTAAAGATTTATTAACCGAAATTGCAACTCCTCTCGATTTTGAATTAAATGAAGTTGCTATAACATTTCCAACCCAATCTCTATTTAATTTCTTATGCCTGTGAACTTACTGAACACATCCTGGCCAGAAAAAAAACTTATCCCAATCCACTCTTCCTAGATCCTTTTTCATTTCCACAAAATTGGCCGTTCTCCAATTTTACCAGAACATTAAGCTGCCAGTTCTGCCCCTCACTAATAGCAGTAATGTCGTTATCCCACGTGTCAACCCAAGCCCTAAACTCATCTGTTTTACCGACAATACTCCGTGCATTGAAATAGATGTACCTGAAAATATGTATATCATCTGCTTTTTTTTTTCATTTCTTTTTTACATGCAGTCCTCTCATGTTCCTTATCCTCCTGCACCTCACTATCTGCTCTAACACTCTGGTTCCCCTCCCTCTGCAAATCTAGATTAAATTCCCCGGAGCAGCACTGGCAAATCTACCCGCAAGAATGTTATTCCCCCCCCCACCCCCGCCCAGTTTAGGGGCAAACCGTCCCGTCGGAACAGGCCCCACCTTCCCGGGAACAAAGCCCAATTGACCAGAAACATGAAGCCCTCCCTCCTGCACCATCCCCTGAGCCACGTATTTAGCTGCACTCTCCGCACATTTATATTTACAGGGACTTTACTCCTGACGCCGGTCCCGGGACCCGACCCGTTTACAGACCCGGAGCGGAACCGGAGCAGATTCTCAGCCACTGGTTTCCACCCCAGGTCGCGAAGAAAGGATAAAGTTTCCCCGTGAATTTATTCCCAGTGAAGGTGTGGAGATGGGACTTGGTCTCCGCGTTGTAAAATGAAACTGTCCCGGACTCGTAACTGAGATAAACTCCCACCCTCCCGGGGATGGGACCGGCAGCGAGACGGGACTCGGGGGAGGGGCGACCGGACACGTCACAATCCCGATGTAACACGTCACCATCCCGCCCGATGAACCAGAATCCGGTCTCCGGACTCAGACTGACTCGTCCCTTCCTCTCCACAGACTCTGCGGCGACTCCCAGAAACCAGAACCGATTCCCCGTCACCTCCACCTCCCAGTAATGTCTCCCCGATGTGAATCCCTCAGATCCCAGCACACAAGCCCAGACTGTGAATCTCTTCCCGGTGTCAGGGAGATTCCTCCAGGTCTCGGTCCCTCTCACACTCTTCCGATCCCCAGACACCTCGAGCCGCGGATTCGCCGTTTCCACATCCAGGGTGACAGAGACTGGGGGGAGAAGCAGAGAATTAGAGAGTCCCCGGGGATCGGGGGGAGACTCGGACAGCGCGGTCCCGGGGATCGGGGGGAGACTCGGACAGCGCGACCCCGGGGATCGGGGGGAGACTCGGACAGCGCGGCCCCGGGGATCGGGGGGGAGACTCGGACAGCGCGGCCCCGGGGATCGGGGGGAGACTCCGACAGCGCGGCCCCGGGGATCGGGGGGGAGACTCGGACAGCGCGGCCCCGGGGATCGGGGGGAGACTCCGACAGCGCGGTCCCGGGGATCGGGGGGAGACTCGGACAGCGCGACCCCGGGGATCGGGGGGGGGGGGAGACTCGGACAGCGCGGCCCCGGGGATCGGGGGGAGACTCGGACAGCGCGGTCCCCGGGGATCGGGGGGAGACTCGGACAGCGGGGCCCCGGGTATCGGGGGGAGACTCGGACAGCGGGGTCCCGGGGATCGGGGGGAGACTCGGACTGCGCGGCCCCGGGGATCGGGGGGAGACTCGGACAGCGGGGACCCGGGGATCGGGGGCAGACTCGGACAGCGCGGCCCCGGGGATCGGGGGGAGACTCGGACAGCGCGGCCCCGGGGATCGGGGGGAGACTCGGACAGCGCGGCCCCGGGGATCGGGGGGTGACTCGGACAGCGCGGCCCCGGGGATCGGAGGGAGACTCGGACAGCGCGGCCCCGGGGATCGGGGGGAGACTCGGACAGCGCGGCCCCGGTGATCGGGGGGAGACTCGGGCAGTGGGACCCGGGGATCGGGGGGTGGTGGAGATCTCAGGCGCGGTCGGGTGGCCGACACGAACCTTTGATTCGACAAAAGCAGATGTCTCCACAAGGGTTTTCCGCTGAACAGGGGAAACATCCTCGCTCACTCCTGCCTGTTGACCCCTGAAAGAATTTTGTGTTTCCATGAGATCTCCTCTCATTCTCCGAAACTGGGAACAGAGAACATAGAGCAGTACAGCACAGGAACAGGCCCGTCATACAATGTTCACTTTCATTTGTGAGTGCGAAGTGGGGCAGTGTGATGGTTTGAAACAGTAAAGGAGGTGATGATGGGAACCGGTAGGGGAGAGATGAATGGCAGATTGAACCAGGAGGGGGTGGGGTGGAAACCCTGTGGGTGATCTGTGTGTGTAGACGTAATGAGAAGCTAGAGGGGGCAAAGATGGCAGATCAGGATGACTTTGTCCCCTTTCCCAGAGCCCCATCCCCCGCAGCCCCTCATTAGGACAGGGGATGAATTTGCAGGAACCCTTAAGCAACACAGGTCCTGATGAAGTGTTTCAGTCTGAACCGTAGACTGTTTACTCGTTTCCATAGAAACTTACCGGCCTGCTGTTCCCCCAACAATTTGTTTGTGTTACTCTGCTTTAAATATACTCAATTATTTGGCCCCCACCGCTGCCTGTGGCAGATTCACTATCCTGTGGATAAAGGAATTCCTCCGCATCTCTGTCCTAAATGGACATCCCTATAGTCGGAGGCTGTGCTCACCGTTCTCGACCCACCCACATCCTCCCAACATCAACTCTCTCCAGACAGGTGTCAGAGAGATCTGGCGAGACCCTTCACCAGGACCCGTGTAGCTTTGATTACCAGCATCTGCAGATTTTCTCCTGTTTGATTTTTAATGCAGGAGTTAATAAGTAAACTTCTTGATTGGTCAGAGTCTCAAAAGTTATGGGGAGGAGACTGGAGAATAGGGTTGAGAGGGATGATAAATCAGCTATTCTTCTAAACTCCGGTGAGTACAGGCCCAGAACCATCTAACACTCCTCATATGTTAACTCTTTCATTCATGGAATTATTCTGGTGAATCATCTGCACCCCCTCCAATGCCAGCACATGATTTCCGATAGAAGGGACCCAAAACTGCTCACAATACTCCAAGTGTGGTCTGACCAATGCCTTATAAAACCTCAGAATTACATCCTTGCTCTTGTACTCTAATCCTCTCGAAATGAAAGCAAGCATTGATTTTGCCAATCTTACCACTGACACAAACTGCAAGTTAACCTTCAGGGAATCCTGCCCAAGGACACCCATGTCCGTTTGCACCTCTGATTTTTGAATTTCGCCCTGTTTACAGAATTGTCTATGCCTTTATTCCTTCGATCAAAGTCGTACCTGCCCAAGTTTGTACCTGTCAAACTCTACCTGTACTACAAGATCCCTATTACGTATACTGGTGCATTCAAATAAGACCATAAGACACAGCAGCAGAAGCCGGCCATTTGGCCCTTCGAATCTGCTCCGCCATTTTATCACAAGCTGATCCATTCTCCCATTTAGTGCCACTCCCCCACCTTCTCACCATGACCTTTGATGCCCTTGCTACTCAGATACTGATCAATCTCTGCCTTAAATACACCCAATGACCTGGCCTCCACTGCCACAACAAATTCACAGATTCACCACCCTCTGGCTAAAAAATTTTCTTTGCATCTCCGTTCTGAGTGGGCGCCCTTCAATCCTTAAGTCATGCTCTCTCGTACTAGACTCCCCCACCATGGGAAACAACTTTGCCACATCCACTCTGTCCATGCCTTTTAAAATTCGACATGTTTCCGTGAGGTTCCTCCTCATTCTTCTAAACTGCACGGAGTTCAGTCCAAGAGTGATCAAATGTTCCTCACATGTTAACCCTCTCATTCCCAGAATCATTCTGGTGAATCTGCTCTGAACCCTCTCCAATGTCAGAACATCCTTTCTTAAATAAGGAGCCCAAAACTGCACACAGTATTCCAAGTGAGATCTTACCATTGCCTTATAGAGCCTCAACATCACATCCCTGCTCTTATATTTTATTCCTCTAGAAATGAATGTCAACCTTCTTCACCACCGACTCAACCTGGAGACTAACCTTAAGGGTATCCTGCACGAGCACCCTCAAGTCCCGTTGCATCTCAGAACTTTGAATTCTCTCTCCACTTAAATAATAATCTGCCAACACTTTTCAACATTGTATTTCATTTGCCACTTCTTTGACCATTCTCCAAATCTATCCAAGTCTCTCTGCAGACTCTCTGTTTCCTCAGGTGGGGGAGTTTCCACCTACCTTTGTATCATCAGCAAACTTAGCCACAAAGCCATCTTTTCCATAATCCAAATCGTTGATATACAACGTAAAAAGAAGTGGCCCCAACACGGACCCCTCTGGAACGCCACTGGTAACTGGCAGACAACCAGAATGGGATCCTTTATTCCCACTCTCTGTTTCCTCCCAATCAGCCAACGCTGAATTCACATATGTAACTTTCCCGTAATTCCATGGGCTCTTATCTTGTTTAGCAGCCTCATTTGTGGCACCTTGTCAAAATCACCTTCTGAAAATCCAAATACACAACATCCACTGCATCTCCCTTGTCCAGCCTACTTGTAATCTCCTCAAAAGATTTCAATGGGTTTGTCAGGCAGGATTTTCCTTTAAGGCAACCATGCTGAGTATGGCCTATCTTGTCATATGCGTCCAGGTACTCCGTAACCTCATCCTTGACAATTGACTCCCACCGATGTCAAGCTAACAGGTCTATAATTTACTTTTTGCTTCCTTGCCCCTTTCTTAAATACCAGAGTGGCATTTACAATCTTCCACTCCTCCGGAACCATGTCAGAATCTATTGACTTTTGAAAGATCATTGCTAATGCCTCTGCGATCTCCACAGCTACTTCCTTCAAAACACAAGGGTGAATTCCATCTGGTCCTGGAGATTTATCTACCCTGAGACTATTCAGCTTCCTGAGTACTTTCTCTGTCGTAATTGTGACTGCGCACACTTCTCTTCCCTGACACCTTTGAGTGGCCGGTATACTGCTGATATCTTCCTCAGTGAGGACTGATGAAAATACTCGTTCAGTTCCTCAGCCATCTCCTTATCTCCCGTTACAATTTCTCCAGCATCATTTTCTATCAGTCCTATATCCACTCTCACCGGTTTTTTTATTCTTTATATACTTGAAAAAGCTTTTGGTATCTTCTTTGATATTATTTGCTAGCTTTCTTTCATAGTTCATCTTTTCCCTCTTAATGGCCTTCTTAGTTTCCTTTTGTAAGCTTTTAAAAACATCCCAATCCCCTGTCTTCCCACTATTTTTTTGTTTCCTTGAATGCCCTCTCCTTTGCTTTTACTTTGGCTTTCACTTCTCTTGTCAGCCATGGTTGCATCTTTTTCCATTTGAAAATTACTTCTTTTTTGGAATGTATCTGTCTTGCACCTTCCTCACTTCTCGCATAAACTCCAGCCACTGCTGCTCTGCTGTCCTCCCGCTAGTGTCCCTTTCCAGTCAAATTTGGCCAGTTCCTCTCTCGGCCACTGGAATTTCCTTTACTCCACTGAAATACTGACACATCAGATTTCTGCTTCTCTTTCTCAAATTTCACAGTGAAGTCAATCATGTTAAGATCACTGTCACCTAACAGTTCCTTCACCTCAATCTCTCTAATCACCTCTGGGTCATTACACAATATCCAATCCAGTACCTCTGATCCCCTAGTGGGCTCAACAACAAGCTGTTCTGAAAAGCCATCTCGTAGACATTCTTCAAATTCTCTGTCTTGAGATCCAGTGTCGATCTGATTTTCCCAATCCACTCGCATGTTAAAATCCCCACAATTATCATAACACTGCCCTTCTGGCAAGCCTTTTCTATTTCCTGTTGTAATCTGTAGTCCACATCGCTGCAGCTGTTAGGAGGCCGGTAGATAACTGCCATCAGGGTCCTTTTACCCCTGCGATTTCTTAGCTCAACCCATAAAGATTCTGCACCTTCCGATCCTATGTCACCTCTTTCCCACCCCCCTGCCAAATTAGTTTAAACCCTCCCAAACAGCTCTATTAAACATTTCTGCTATGATATTGATCCCCTTCGGGTTCAGGTGTAACCCATCCTTTTTGAACAGTTAATACTTCCCCCTAAAGAGATACCAATGATCCAAGAATCTGAAGCCCTGCCTCCTGCACCAGTCTCTCAGCCATGCATTCATCTGCCTGATCCTACTATTCTTGCCCTCGCTAGCACGTGGCACAGGTAGCAATCCTGAGATTACTACCCTGGAGGTCCTGCTTCTCAGCTTCATTCCGAACTCCCGGAAATCTCTCTTCAGGACCTCCTCCCTTTTCCTCTCTATGTCATTGGTACCAACATGTACCAAGACAGCTGGCTGCTCGCCCTCTCCCTTCAGGATATTCTGGACCCGATCCGAGACATCCCGTACCCTGGCACCTGGGAGGCAGCACACCATGCGGGTATCTCTATCAGGCTCACAGAATCTCCTGTCTGTTCCCCTGACTATGGAATCCCCTATGACTACCGCATTCCTCTTCTCCCTCCTTCCCTCCTGCACAACAGCGCCAGGCTCAGTGCCAGAGACCCGGTCATTGTGGCCGTCCCCTGTCAGGTCATCCACCTCAACAGCATCCAAAACGATATACTTGTTGCTGAGGGGGGCAGACACAGTGGTGCTCTCCACTATCCGGGCATTTCCCTTCCCTCTCCTGACAGTCACCCAGTTTTCTGACCCCTGTAGCCTAGGGATGACTACCTCCCTGTAGCTCCTGTCCATCTCCTCTTCGTTTTCTCTAATAAGCAGTAGGTCATCAAGCTGCTGCTCCAGATCCCTAACACGGTCTCCGAGGAGCTGAATCTCGGTTCACCTGGTGTAGATGTGGCTATCAGGGAGGCTGGAGGTCACCCAGGATTCCCACATCTGACACCCTGAACAAAGCACTGACCCTGCAGACATGCTACCTAATTCTACAGGAATGAAACAAAGAAAGATAGGTCTACTCACCCACTTACTTCCCCAGACACACGAACTTTTTAAACCGTTCGCTAATGTGCCCTGCTGTTCCCCTGTCCGACGGGCCGATTTACCAAGGGGAGAAAAAGAGTCGGTGCCTCGCTCTCGCCTCTTCCCGTTACCGCCTGAGCCAGTTGAGCCAAAGCCCTACACTCTGCTGCCACCCACTCCGCTGCCCGCTGTATAGGGTGGTCATCTTTTTAAACTCTCCGCGCTGTCCTGCGCAGTCTCGCCGTTCTTGTACGCAAAGTTTTTTTTTACACTGTCTTCCTTCAGAATTTAGTTCCCACGCCGCCCTTCTTGTCCCAATCTAAAAAACACCTTCAGTCCTGTATTCATCAGCCTACTCCACACTGTCCACATGAAATTCAGCAAGGCCTTTGATGTCGATGATAGACCACACTTGGAGTATTGTCTGCATTTCCGGTTCCCGAATATGGGGAGGATGTCATTACACTGGACAGGAGGCTTCAGGAGGATGTTACCAGGACTGGGGGCCTGGGTTAAAAGCAAAGAGTGAGTAAGCTTGGGCTATTCAGCTGTAGTGTAGGATGTTCAGGTATGACCCCTTATCAAGGTAAATAATTCTAAGGAGCTTAAATAACGTTCTTTTTCCAAGAAATGGGAGTACAGAACCAGAGGCCTCAGATTGAAAGTGAGATGGGAAATCGGGTAACATTCTCAGAGAGAGGGAGGTTGGTGAACGGAATTTGCCCTCAGACGCTGTCGAAACAGGTAAAAAATAACATATTTTAAAATAAATACACAGATGGGAAATGGTTAGAGGGATGGGGGCGGGGGGCAAACACACACAAATGGGACATGCTCAAGAAGACATCTTAGTCTTGCAGATTGATGAAGTGGGCCGTGAGTTCAACATCCATCAAACCCTCCCAGATCATCCTCCTGAGGAATCTCACCCCGGAGTCTGTCTGTGAAGTGTTGATGTGACGTCACGTCAGAGGGCAGCTCAGTGACACAGAACAGACAGACTGGGTAAGGACGGCAGATTTCAATCCTAAATGGGAATTTGTGCCTATTTCTGTGGTTGTGTATCACACTCTGATAGTATATCGTGTGTGTGTGTGTGTGTGTGTGTGTGTGTGTGTGTTGATTGTGGTAAATATCCGTGTGGAGTGTATACACATTGAAGGAGAGTGTGCACATTGAAGAATTTTTATGTTACAGTGTGTCATCACATGTCTGGTGTGTGTTGACAATGTGTCACACGTGATTGAGTTGTTTAAATGAATAAATGACTGTCTCTGAAGAGATTGGTTTCCAGGTTACTGAGGGAAATAACAACGTACATTGCTGAGGCTCTGACTACAATCTGCCAGTCCTTCCTGTGTATGTGTGTGAGGGAGCTTTGCCAGGCCGGTTATGCTGTGTGTGCTTCTCCCGAGATGAAATCTTGACCCATGTCAATGCTTGTTGGTGTGTCCGAGCTCATTCTCACAATGCTTCAATGTAGTGGTCTGATCACCATAAGACATAGGAGCAGAATTAGGCCATTTTCCTATCGAGTCTGCTCCGCCATTCAATAATTGCTGATCCTTTTTTCCCTCCTCAGCCACACTACCTGGTCTTCTCCCCGTAACCTTTGATGCTGTGTCCAATCTAGAACCTATCATGCTCTGCCTTAAATACACCCAACAGGTTCCACAAATTCAACAGCTGCTGGCACAAATTTCTCCACGTTTTAAATAGATTCCCCCTCTGTCTTGAGGCTGTGCCCTCTTGTCCTAAACTCCACCACCATGGGAAACATCCTTTCCACATCTACTCTGTCTAGGACTTTCAACATTCGAAAGGTTTCTAGGACTTTCAACATTTGAAAGGTTTCAATGAGATTCCCCCTCATCTTTCTAAATTCCAGCGAGTACAGACACAGAGCTATCAAACGTTCCTTGTATGATAACCCTTTCATTCCTGGAATCATCCTTATGAAATGAACCTTCTGCAATGCCAGCACATCTTTTCTTAGACGAGGAGCCCAAAATTGTTCACAATACACAAGGTGAGTCTTCACCAGTGCCTTATAAATCCTCAGCATCACATCCCTGCTCTTGAAATGAATGCTATTTAAACCGATTGAATTCAATGCTAACATTGGATTTGCCTTCCTCACCACTGACTCTACCTGCAAGTTACCATTTAGGAAGTTCTGCAAAATGACTGCTAAGTCCAATTTCGTCTCAGATTTTTTTGATTTTCTCCCCATTTGAAAATCTGCACATTATTTCTATGACCAAAGTGCAGGACCATGTATTTTCCAACATTGTATATAATTTGCCAATTTCTTTCCCTTTCTCCTCATCCAAGTCCTTGTCAGGACTAACTGTTTCCTCAACACTACCGGCCCCACCGCCAATCTTCGTATCATCTGCAAAACCTGGAAACAAAGCCATCTACTCTAGGACAAGAGGGTATGACTTCAGGATTGAAGGACGTCCTTTTAGAACTCAGATGCAGAGAAATTACTTTAGTCAGTGTGTGCGGAGAATCTGTGGAATTTGTTGCGACATGTGGCTGTGGAGGCCAAGGCATATTTAAGGCAGAGATGTACCGGTTCTCATTTAGCCAGGGCATCAAATGGTATGGGGTGAAAGCAGGGGAGTGGGGATAACCGGAAGAATTGGGTCTTCCCATGACTGAATATTGGAGCAAACTCAATGGGCCGAATGGCCTATTTCTGCTCCTATATCTTATTGTCTATTCCATCAGCTAATTCTTGATATACAGCATAAAATGAAGGTGTCCTAACACCTGTGTCCCTGTGGAACACGACTCACTGGCAGCCAACCAGGAAAGGTTCCGTTTACTCCCATTCGCTGTTTCCTACCAATCAGCCAATGTTCTAACCATGCCTGTAACTTTTCCGTAATACCATGGCCTCTTAACCTGGTTACCACCTTCATGCGTGGCACTTTGTCAAAGGCCTTCCGAGATTCCAAATATACAACATCCACTGCATCCCCTTTATCGATCCTGCTTGTAATCTCCTCAAAGAATCCCAGCAGGTTTGTCAGGCAGGATATTCCCTAACGAAGCCATGCTGACTTGTCCTATCTTGTCCAGTGTCACCAAGTATTCCATAACCTCATACTTAACAACTGACTCCAATTTCTTCCCAACCACAGAGGTGAGGCAAACTGGTCAATAATTTCCTTTCTGCTGCCTTCCTCCTTACTTAAAGAGTCAAGTGACATTTGCCATTTTCCAGTCCTCTGGCACCATGCCAGGGTCCAATGATTTTGAAAGATCATTTGGAATGCCTCCATAATTTCTGCTGCGACCTCTTTCAGAACACTGGGGTGCAGTTCATCTGGTCTGGGTGACTTATGTATCTTTAGGGCTTTCAGCTTTTTGAGCAGCTTCTCCCTTGTAACAGTAACTGCACTCACTACTCTTCCCTCACACTCTTCAACACCGGGCACAGTGCTGGTGTCTTCCACGGTGAATACTGGTGCAAAATATTTGGCTTATCTGCCATCTCTTTATCCTCTGTTATTATGCATCCAGCCTCATTTTCTAGCTGTCCTATATCCACTCTCATCTCTGTTTTATTTTTTTACAATACTTGAAAAATAATTTGATATTGTTTGCTATCTTGTTTTCCAAAGATAGGTGTGTAAAAAGGGCCTGAAGGATCATTGGATACCAGAGTCACTCCAACCACAAACTGTACCAGTTGCTACCATCCGGGATACGGTACCACAGCATAAAAGCCGGGAGCAACAGGCTCCGGGACAGCTTCTTCAACCAGGCCAGTTCAATTCAAATCAATTTCTTGTTTATTTTTTCCCACCCAATCATCCTTTTAGTTCCCCTCTGTAGATATTTAAAAGCTTCCCAATCCTCTCCCTTCCGAATAATTTTTGTTTAGTTGTATGCCCTCTCCTTTGCCTTTACATTAACTTTTCTTCCCTTGTCAGCCATGGTTGTACTATTTCGCCATTTGAGTATTTATTTATTTTTGGAGTACATCTTCCTCATTTTCCCAGAAACTGACACCATTTCTGCTCTGCTCTCATCCCTGGCAGCATCTCCTTCCAATTTGCTTTGGCCAACTCCTCTCTCAGACCACTGTAATTTCTTTTACTCCTCTGAAATAATACAATGTCAGGCTTTACTGTCTCCTTATCAGATTTCAAGTTGGACTCGGTCATGTTGTGAGCTCTGCCTCCTAAGGTTTCTTTTAACTACTCACCTCTGGTTCGATACATAACACCCAATCCAGTAGAGCTGTTCCCCGAGTAGGCTCAACGACAAACTGCTCTAGAAAGCCATCACATTGCATTCAACAAACTCACTCTCTTGAAATCCTTTACCAACCTGATTTTCCCAATTGCCCTGCATGTTGAAATCTCCCATGATTATCATAACATTGTCCTTTTCATCAGCCTTTTCTATTTCCAGTTGTAATTTGTGGGCCTCAACCCACTGACTGTTGGGAGGCCTGTGTATGACTGGTGTCAGTGTCATTTTTACTTTTGCAGTTCCTTACCTCAACCCACAAGATTCAACATCTTCCAATCCTATGTCACATCTTGCTACTGATTTACCAGCAGAGCCACACCACCCCCTCACCCGACCTTCCTACACCACCGATACATTGTGTAACCTTGGACATTCAGATCCCAACTACAACCATGATTCCGCGATGGCCACAACAACATCACAACACCAGTTCCTCTGGTTGGATGCAAACTTATGCACTGGTGTGTTAGTGCATTCGCCTGGGATTGGAACACAGTGGTTCATCCGCCAGTCCCGTGTATTGGTTGTATTGTGACCCTGTGCTGGTGTGTCCAGGGGTCTGACATCTCCAGCTGACCATGTGACAGTGATGCCTCCCAGTCAGTGGGGTTGATGTGGAATAAACTTCAGTTCCCCTTCAGCCCAGTATTATAGACAATCTTTGCCTCAAATTGAAACTAAATTGAGCTTCATAAATAAGGAGAAATGAATCTTTGTAAGTTTTACCTCGATTAATAGCATCAAGTGTTTCTCTAAGCACTGTGTTCAACAAATAGAGGTGATCGAATTTTTCAACCGGTAGGGTCTCATCTGTCACTGACAATTCCTGGACATCGTCATTAATCCTGTAAATATTAAACTGCTGGTTATAAATTGCTATTCTGAACTATTTTCAAATCCATTCAGGGTTTCAGTAAAGAGCCTGTCCTACCTTCTGTTCCGACGAGCTTCCTCCTGAAATAAATAAAACACAAATCTGATTAGACTTGGACTTACTGTCCACATCCTGAATTTCATCCAAATCATTACAAGGTGTTGAAAATTCCCACTCCCACAATCACTCAGACACACGGACAATACAGAACCATGGGGTAAATGACAGGGAAAGTTTCTGAATGTCAGACCATTACTGAGAGGAAGAAACTTACAGGGAAGACAGGACAGGCTGTGCATTATCATCTGGATATGAAGTCAGTCTGATAGGATGGAGGAATTTAAGATCAGTGATGTATGTGATTGTGTGCAGGTGGAGGAAGTTCCTCTATTTATGGGGAGACTCGTGGGGAGATGTAATTCCAGATGGATTTTAACAAATTCCACAAGAAATTTAGTGAGGAGGATGTGAAACTCGCTGCCACAGGAGTGGATGAAATGGAACAGCAGAGACTGACTGTAATGGGGAGGCTGGATAAACACGTGAGGGACCAGGGAGTTCGGGGCACTGTTGCTGGGTGCGGTGAGTAGGTGGCAGGAGGATTGTGAAGCAGGGATACTGATAGAAGATGGACCTAATGGCCTGTTTATGATAGAGAATGGGATATAATCCCATGCGAAATATATCCAAAAAATAAAGAGACAGTGAAAGTTTCCATAATCTGATGGAAACCGGATATGGATGATAAGTCTAATGTGTGGGTCAAATTCTTTGTTCTCACTGATTGACAGAGAGACCCTCACACCAACTGCATCAGACACTCTCACAGCCTGTGACTGGAACCGGGTGTTAATGGGAGTTTCAGAGGATATTTAATGTGGTAATTAAGGAAACAGTCAGCAGCTCTGTGTTATGATCGGAGTAAATAATTTCAGAGAGATTTGCATTTTGTCCTGGGGTGTACAGAAGTTGTGGAAGCCCAGTTTTAGGACAATAGACAATAGACAATAGACAATAGGTGCAGCAGTAGGCCATTCGGCCCTTCTAGCCAGCACAGCCATTCACTGTGATCATGGATGATCATACACAATCAGTACCCCGTTCCTGCCCTCTCCCCAAATCCCTTGACCCCACGATCTATAAGAGCTCTGCTCTATCTAACTCTCTCTTGAATGCATCCAGAAACTTGGCCTCCACTGCCTTCTGGGGCAGAGCATTCCACATATCCACCACTCTCTGGGTGAAAAAGTTTTTCTGCATCACTGTTCTAAATGGGCTACCCCTTATTATTAAACTGTGGCCTCTAGTTCTGGACTCACCCATCAGCAGGAACATGCTTCCTGCCTCCAGCGTGTCCAATCCCTTAATAATCTTATTATTATGGGACAACAACAACCCTGA
Source organism: Hypanus sabinus (assembly GCF_030144855.1). Lineage (NCBI taxonomy): Eukaryota > Metazoa > Chordata > Chondrichthyes > Myliobatiformes > Dasyatidae > Hypanus > Hypanus sabinus. Next base: position 53,469 of record NW_026779808.1, read on the forward strand.
ATCGTTGCATCAGTTGTCTGGTGAGAAACAGTTTACTGCCATTTGTAAATGCTGTGTGTAGGAGCAATGCATCTGTTTTCTGTCTGCATTGTATTCTGTGTTACGTGTTTATTATGGTAACTCATCATGTGAGTGGGGACGTGGTAAAAGCGAAGGGAAAAAGTTACGTATCTGTACTTTGTTCTGGGCAGTTTTGAGCTGGGGACGGGCGGATGTCATTCTGTACTTGACCGCTGTGTTGCAGCTTACTTTACAATGAATTACCTTGAAGTTTCATCGCTTCAAGGTTGTATTTGGCGAATGAAGGACTGAAAGCGTATCTTGGACATTTTGAAATGTCATTATTAGAGTGATGGGAGGGTGCATCATGCAGGTATAACAACTTGTGTGAGGTCGCCAGCAGCGGCAATTGATTTGTTAGAATTGGCCGCTGTGCTGTGTTTATTTCAAATATACCACTGTTCATTCAGTGCCCTTTGACAGAAACAAATTGAAATATAATCCCTCACCTTGAGAAATATCACACCATCTTTCTGATCCATCTGTTCCTTTAACTTAGTGATTTCCTCCTGAATAATCCTTATATTCTCTTGAAGTGCTAGAAGATTTTTCTCCATTGGGTTGAGAATCCTCTTCTCTTCTTCCCTGAGATCCCTGAGTAAGCTCTGCTCTTTCTCAGTGATAATCTGGCGCAGTTCAGCAAACTGGGATGTGACGTGGGACTGAAGGCTGTGTGACTGTTCCTGTTGAATGAAAGGTGAAGATTAATATACTGCATTGCTGTGCTCTGTTTCCTTTTGTCGTTGAGTTCGGTCTATTGGAGTCCATGCTACTTCTGAGTGCATTCCCGTCAACACCATTCCCTCACGTTTTCCTGAAACCTACTCTCACATATTGAACCATAAACTCCCATCTGATTCACACACACCTTCCCCACCTTTTCAGGGTTAACGGTAATTAGCCATTCATCCAGCATGTCCTTGGGATGTGTCGGAGTCTCTCGTGGTCACAGGGAGAGCATGCAAACTCCACACAGACAGCAGCAGAGGTCAGGATCGAACCCAGGTCACTGGAGCTGCGATACTCGGCTATTCTGCATTAAATGGATCAAAACTCGACAATAATATCAGAAATTCCGCTCAGGAAGCCTCACCCGAACTCCGGAAATCTTCTCTTTCTGTTGCTGCTCCTTTTCCTGGAAGTCTGATTTCTTTTTTGTGAGAGAGTCTAAGGAAGATTTTAGCTGATCCTGGAAGTCAGAGAGTGAAGGAAATAGAAACAAAGATGCATCAAAAGAAACAGGTGATCAAACCCGATTATCACACAAAATGCCGGAGGAACTCAGTGAGTCTGGCAGCATCTATTCAGGGGAAATAAACAGTCGATGTTCCGGGATGAGACCCTTCTTTGGGACTGGGAAGGAATGGGACAGAAGCCAGAATAAAAAGGTTGGGATGAGAATCCGCTGACAGGTGACGGGTGAGACAACGTGAGGGGGAACGTGGGGGAGGGTGATGAAGTGAGAAGCTGAGAGGGGACAGGTGGAAGAGATAAAGAGCTGGAGAAGAAGGAATCTAATACGAGAGGACAATCGACCATGGAAGAAACGGGAGGAACTGGGCTGTTTGCGGCCCTGAATGGCGACGAGGGAGGAGGTTAGGAGTCAGGTGTTGCAAAGGACAAAGGAAATGTGTTAAGTGTTAAATTAACGTGAGTTTTTACCTTATAGTTTTTAACAGCTTCTTTAATCAGCACAAATCGATGCTCTCTGTGTTCCTGCGCAGCTGCACAGATCACACAGATCAGTGTCTTGTCCGTTTCACAAAACAGCTTCAGTTCTTCCTCATGTTCCTCGCAGTGACGTTTACTTTCCTTCCCTTTCAGATTCAGGCTTAGATTCCGAACTTTGTGTGTCAGATTTGCTAAGGCCCGATTCACCCTGAGGGTGCGGTCAGCAAACTCCTCTCTACATTCCGGGCAGGAGTTTCTCTCCTCCCTTTCCCAATACTGTGTGATACAAGAGCGACAGAAGTTGTGTCCACACTCCAGTATAATCGGATCGGTGAAGAAATCCAGGCAGACGGGACAAATTACCTCCTCGCTCAAACTCTCGGTCTCTCCTTTCGAAGCCATGTTAACTCCGGCACTTCCTGATTCAGAATGCTTCCGCGTTCCGGGAGCTGCTGATCCCCTGCAGTACCGGGACTGTCCACTACGCGCGCTGCAGACTCGGGGAATCACACAACACACACATAACGCTGGTGGAACACAGCAGGCCAGGCAGCATCTGTAGGGAGAAGCACTGTCGACGTTTCGGGCCGAGACCCTTCGTCAGGACAGCTGGTATGGTATACTGTGTCCGGTCTTCCCGGTGTGGCCTTTTATATATTGGTGAGACCCGACGCAGACTGGGAGACCGTTTCGCTGAACACCTACGCTCTGCCCACCAGAGAAAGCAGATCTCCCAGTGGCCACACATTTTAATTCCACGTCCCATTCCCATTCTGATATGTCTATCCATGGACTCCTCTACTGTCAAGATGAAGCCGCATTCAGGTTGGAGGAACAACACATGGGTAGCCTCCAACCTGATGGCATGAACATTGACTTCTCTCATTTCTGTTAATGCCCCTTCTCCCCTTCTTACCCCATCCCTGACATATTTAGTTGTTCGTCTTTTTTTTTCTCTCTCCCTCTCCCCATCACTGCCTGTTTTCCATCTCTTTCAGGTGCTCCCTTCCCCTTTCGTTCTGCCTAGGCCTCCCGTCCCATGATCCTTTCCCTTCCCCAGCTCTGTATCCCTGTGGCCAATCACCTTTCCAGCTCTTAGCTTCATCCCACCCCCTCCGGTCTTCTCCTATCATTTCGCATTTCCGCCTCCCCCTCCTACTTTCAAATCTCTTAATATCTTTCCTTTCGGTTAGTCTTGACGAAATGTCTCGGCCCGAAACGTCGACAGTTCTTCTTCCTATAGATGCTGCCTGGCCTGCTGTGTTCCACCAGGATTTTGTGTGTGTTGCTTGAATTTCAGCATCTGCAGATTTCCTCGTGTTTGCTCAGGGAATCAACGTGGTTTTGCTGGATGTGTTCAGTGGAAATTCTGGCCTTTTCTATGTTGAGTGTGGGATCAAACACACATTAAAGAGACAACAGATACGAAAACGCATCCATGGACTGTCTAAGCCCGGCTACGAGCGGAGGACGGTTGGCCGTATGGCTGGCAACCCCATCTTGTAAAATTCCAGTGCGACAAAAACGTCAGCTGAATCTCCAAAGGCCTCATCCATGCGGTCGGAAGGACATTCCCCTGGAAGACGATTGAAGTGCTGAGATGAAAGGAGAAGCCATGTGCCCCCTGGGGTGGTTCACTACTACCATAACTGTGAGGCTTCCTCAGCCAACCCGGCCTCTCCCTGTCCAGTGTAGAGGACCCCTGTAGTTCCAATGGTGTCCCTGACGTCTGGAATGTGTCAGTAGGCAGCATTCCTGTACGACTGGTCTTCGCAAACTTTTTTTAATGCCAAGGACCAATACCAGTAACCGTGGATCTCAGGTTGGGAACCGCTGCTCTCCAGACATCTCGATGTGATGGCAGGCCAACAAGTTTCGGGCGTCTTTCCCCGAGTTGATGATCTTCCAGCAGCAATCGCTGTCTATTTCCAGAGCATCCTGGGAACAGCCCGAGGATCAGTGAGCCTTCTGTCACACACAAACACACACAGCTGGGCTCAGACATACATCACTCTCACATTCCTCCCTTTGTGACACACTACTTGCTCCGTAGCCCCCGGTATGAAGCTCAAACTGTTGCAAACCTGCCCTTTAAATTCATGGCTGAGGCTGTGTTGTGTCTGTTCACTGTTTCATTTCGATATTAAATGAAGAGCATTGAATGGGAAGGAAGGTTTGAATAGAAGAATAAAGATCTCCTCTGAAGGTATATGGGGTCCTGGTGAGAGCGTACATGGAACACTGTACACAGGTCTGGTCTCCCTCCTGGAGTCAGCCTGTGGGATGAAGGGAATGAGGAGAAGTTTCAGAGATTGATTTGGGGGGTGCGGTAGTGTCCTCAGAGAGATTACATTGACTGGGCCTGTCTCAAAATTGGAGAAATAAGAGGTGGTCTGACTGAGACAGACACAGTCTGACAGGGTATTGACAGGGTGGGGCAGGAATGGCGTTTTTCTTCACTGGGTGTTGAATAAGGTCACAGACTCAGAATCCGATGTCGTCTGACAGGTCGCAGATGAGGAGTGCAGCGAATCTTTGGATTTTTTCCCCACAAGGTTTCTAAATTCACAAGGAATATTGAAGGGCGGAGCGAAGATGGGAACATTGCAAGAAAGTGTCCCTGAGGTCAAAGTTCAGCCATTATCGGAGTGAAAGGCCGAACTGGCGCAACGGGCCGAAAGGCAACCCCTGCTCCTGTTTCTTATTTCCTAAATCACGAGTTTACCTTTGCGCCTTGTTCTCCCTTGGCCTTCCGCCTGTCGGATTGCACAGGGGAGCGGTGAGAGCTCCGGAGATCCACCAGCAGCCGCTGCGGTTATTTCATGCTGTTGTTATTTATCGGTGTTTCTCTGTTTTTGCACAGTTTGTTACCTTAAGCACTCTGGCTGATCTTTCACTGCCTGCTTCTGTTATGGTTACTATTCTATACTTTTTCTAAGTATGTCCGCAGGAAAATGCTTCTCGGGGTTGAATGTGGTGACTTATCTGGACTCTGATAATAAAATTTATTTTTGAAATTTGAGTTTCGGGGATTTTCCTTTAATTCTGGGAACAAACTGTGACTGACATCTCCAGCTCCCAATAGCAGCCCGTTCTGACACACACAGCCAATCAGCGATCGCCGCTGGGAGAGGGATGCTCCCATTGGCTGAGGGGTGTCAGTGGGCGGGACGCTGTTTGGACCGGGACCGAGTGGGCCGGAGACCGGGAGCTGCGCCTCGGGTTTCGGCTGCACCACCGGCGGGTCGTGAATCCTTTCGAAGGCAGAGCTGAAGCGACCGGCGGAGATTCGGTGAGATGTTTCAGCTGCACGGAGGCGCCCGGCCTTTCCCCGCCGAGGATCGGGGCCTGTTGTCTGGAGTTGTCTCCCAGCCCCGTCCCTTCCTGCTGGGAGACGGGAGCTGCCCCGCAGCGGCTGCCGGTGGATCTCCGGAGCTCTCACCGCTCCCCTGTGCAATCCGAACGGCTGAAAACCAAGGGAGAACAAGGCGCAAAGGTAAACTCGTGCTTTAGAAAATAACGAACAGGAGCATGTCTGGCCATTCGGCCCGTTGCGCCTATTCCATCCTTTCCACAGAATAGTCCTTTTTAAATCTTTTTATTGAGTTTAAACAAACATAAATGAAACACGAATACAAAGAGCTTGAGAGTACATAATTAATAGGTTAAGGTATAAATACAAATAGATGATAATAACCTCCCAAACTCATAGGTGTTACAAAAAATGAAGAAAATAAATTAAACAAATCCTAACCGACATGGGCCATTGCATTATATCAATTATACACAGTAACGTCAATAACTCCGCAAATAATTAAGGATATTAAAAGTAAAGTTTTGGAAAAGTAAATTTAGCTCATATGAAAATGTTGAATAAATGGTCTCCAAATTTCTTGAAAATTAACTGAAGGGTCAAAGACAACACTTCGAATTTTTTCCTAAACTCAAACAAGAAATAGTTTGAGAAAACCACTGAAATATAGTTGGAGGATTAATTTCTTTCCAGTTAAAAAGGATAGATCATCTAGCCATTAATGTAAAAAAATGCAATCATCCGCCGGGCTGAGGGGGGAATAAATGACTATTATCCACCATTGGTAAACTGAAAGTTGCAGAAATAGGATGCGGTTGCAATTTGATATTCAGAACTGTTGAAATAATACCAAAAACATCTTTCCAATAATTTTCCAAATGGGCAAGACTAGAACATGTGGGTCAATGAAGCAACTTCAGAATGACATCTGTCACAGGCTGGATTAACATAAGAATAAAATCGAGTGAGTTTATCCTTGGACATGTGAGCCCTATGAACATCCTTAAATTGTATTAGTCATGTTTAGCACAAATAGAAGAAAAATTGATTAATTGTAAAATGTTCTCCCACTGCCCTGTGGGTATAAGAAAATGAAGTTCTTTTTCCCATTCCTTCTTAATTTTTTCTCATAGTCCTGGCTGTATTTTCATGATCATATTATAAATGATGGCTACTAAACCCTTCTGGCAAGGATTCAGAGCCAGATTTTTTTCAGTAATGTCCATTGGACATAATTTCAGAAAAGACTAACATTCAAGAAATTTCTAACTTGCAAGTATCCAAAAAAAAAGAGTTTTAGGCTGGATAGCTGTTCAAAGGACAGAAAACTGTTATCTAAAAATAGATCACGAAAACATGTTATACCTTTTGTTTTCCATAAAACAAAGGCTGGGTCCATAAAAGAGGGCTGGAAAAAAAAGTTAGATATCAGAGAGCTTGATAAGATAAACTTATTCAAGCCGAAGAATTTACGAAATTGAAACCATATTCTTAATGTATGTTTAACTATAGGATTAGTTATTTGTTTATTTTGTTTAGATAAAGCAAAAGGAGGCAAAGATCCTAAAATAGAAAACAATGAGAAGCCTTGTACAGATTTACACTCCAAATTTACCCATTGTGGGTAAGGTACTACGACCAATTCTCGTGTCCAAAATATTAACTATCAGATGGTAACTGCCCAGTAGTAAAATCTTAGGTTTGGCAAAGCAAAACCACTTTCCTACTTAGGCTTCTGTAAATATTTCTTACTTAATGTAGGATTTTTATTCTGCCACACGTACTAAGATATTTTGCAATCAATAATATCAAAAAAAGCTTTAGGAATAAAAATTGGTAATGCTTCGATTAAATATAAAAAATTGGGTAATACTATCATCTTGTTAGTATTAATTCGACCAACCAATGACAGAGATAATGGGGACTACCTGGTAACAAGTTGCTTGATTTGTTCAATTAAAGGTAAAAAATTAACTTTAAATAAACCCTTATGTTTCTTGGTAATTTTAATACCCAAATAAGTAAAATGATCTATCACAACTTTAAATGGTAAGTGTTTATAAATTGGAACTAGCATATTTAATGGAAATAATTCACTCTTATTAAAATTCATTTTGTAGCCAGAAAAGCTACTAAACTGAGCAAGCAAGGATGAAACAGCAGGAATAGATCTCTCGGGGTCAGATATGTATAGTAGCAAATCATCAGCATATAATGATAACTTATAAGTCCCTTACCCACGGGTAATACCAAAAATATTAGGTGATTCATAAATGGCAATGGCTAAAGTTTCCAAAGCAATGTCAAATAATAGAGGACTTAAAGGGCAGCCTTGCCTCGTACCAGGGGACAACTGATAAAAAGATCTTTGATTACTGGTAAGAACCCAAGCCAAAGGTTTATAATACATTAATATAATCAATGATATAAATTTCAAGCTGAAATTAAAATTCTGCAACGTATTAAATAAATATAATCATTCAACTCTATCGAACACTTTTTCAGCATCTACGGAAATGATATTCTGGTATTTTAGATGAAGAAGTATAAATTATATTAATTTATTTTCTAATGTTAAAAGATGAATAACAGGTTTTAATAAATCCGGTCTGATCTTCAGAGATAATTTGAGGTAATACATTTTCTCATGCAGTGGCCAAAATTTTGGAAAAAATCGTAGAATCCGTATTCAGCAAGGATATTGGCCGATAGGATGCACATTCAGTGGGGTCTTCAACTTTTTTTAAGAATTGGAGAAATGGAGGCATCATAAAAAGATTGTGGTTATTTACTTACAGTTAACACATCTTTAACAATTTTACAAAGCCAAGGAGTGAGTGTAGAAGAAAAGGATTTAAAAAATTCAGCAGTATAACAGTCCGGACCAGTGGCTTTAACTGAATTCATTGAAAAAGGGAGTGGGTTCCCTTTTCCAGACCCTGCCCGGGGACTTGTGCCACTCCTCAGGGTTATATATGGAACCTCTCGGGCAGGGACAGGGAGTGGGTTCCCCTTTCTAGACCCTACCCAGGGACTCGTGCCACTCCTCAGGATTATGAATGGAAGCTCTTGGGCAGAGACAGGGAGTGGGTTCCCCTTTCCCAGGCAGATGCCTGAAGGTGACCGGGAGCCACCAGAGGGGCTGATGTAATACAAGCCATGTCATGGTGGGTCGCTGAGGTAAGGGAACCCATTTGAATGACAGCCCGACTGCATGCGGATTTTGAGAATTTATCCGATAGCTGCAGAAAAAAGGAGAATCCCTTGCGTACTTTATAGCTCGTTTTAAGGATATGTGAGAGTCCAATGCCGGCAAACCCCTGGACAGATCAATGTGTCCAGCTGGCAGTGCAGACTTTTCTACACTGTCTCAGGCCCAAGCCTGCCCACTCCTTCAAATTAACTAATCTCAATTCCCTGTGTCAGACCTGGCACCGGGTGACATAAATTCTGATGAATAGGGAGTGCAATTGACTCTTTAAAGGGACTGTGGAAAAGCGAGAGCGTGCACAGAGAACCGGTAGTGAGGAGATGGAGTTCGGGTACCGGCGAAGAACCCAGAACGGGTGTCAGGATCTTGCGGACGGTGCAGATGAAGAGGACACTTGGCTAAGGACAGAAAAGGGGTTTGTAGAAAGAGGGGACATTGGGCCAGAGATTGTCGCACTGCATTCACAGACAAGAATAATAAGCGGCAGGAAGAGAGCCTGGATGACAGTGATACTCGACAGAGTACCACATTTAGTCTTCACAATCCCATTGGTCCCGGATAGGGCAGGCCAGAGGGGACGGTTCACAGTGATACTCGACATAGTACCACATTTACTCTCCACAATCCCTTTGGTCCCGGATAGGGCAGGCCAGAGGGGACGGATCACAGTGACACTCGACAGAGTACCACATTTACTCTCCATAATCCCTTTGTTCCCGGATGGGGCAGATCGGAGTGGATGGATCACAGTGATACTCGACAGAGTACCACATTTACTCTCCACAATCCCTTTGGTCCCGGATAGGACAGGCCAGAGGGGACGGTGATACAGGCGGTTGTGATCAGGCTCACCACACAGGCAGGCTCTTTTCCCACTGCTGCAATCAGGTAGAAGGTACAAGAGCCTCAGGACTTGCCCCACCAGGGTCAGGGACAGTTACTACCCCTCAACCATCGGGCTGTGGAACAACACAGGACAACTGCACTCACTGGTCCATAGAGAGGCTCCCACAACAAATCATCGTACTGGGACTGTGTCAAAATGAGTGAAATTGGAGGTGGTTTGACTGAGACAGATCACATTCCTGTCTCAGAATTAGAGAAATAGAATCTCACAGGATATTTACAGTGGAAGAGCTGGAATGAAATTTCCCATAAGGTGTGGAACCAGCGCTCGGATTCTGTGACCCCGGTTCCTCAACACAGCCAAAGGAAATATCATTCCTGCATTTGTGACACCCTGTTTGCTCCGTGGCCCCCGGTATGAAGCTCAAACTGTTGCAACACCTGCCCTTTAAATTCATGGCTGACGCTGTGTTGTGTCTGCTCACTGTTTGAGTTCGATATTAAATGAAGAACATTGAATGGGAAGGAAGGTTTGAAGACAAGAATAAAGATCTCCTCTGAAGGTATACGGGGTCCTGGTGAGAGAGTCAATACACTGTGAGACTGTGTCTGTCTCAGTCAGACGGCCTTTTATTTCTCCAATATTGAGAGAGACCCGGTCAGTATAATCTCTCCGAGGACACTACCTCACCTCCTAAATCAATCTGGGAAATCTCTTCATTCCCTTCATTCCACAGGCTGACTCCGGGAGGGAGACCAGACCTGAGCACAGTGTTCCATGTACGCTCTCACCAGGACCCCATATACCTTCAGAGGAGATCTTTATTCTTCTATTCAAACCTTCCTTCCCATTCAATCCTCTTCATTTAATATCGAACTCAAACAGTGAACAGACACAACACAGCCTCAGCCATGAATTCAAAGGGCAGGTGTTGCAACAGTTTGAGCTTCATACCGGGGGCCACGGAGCAAGCAGGGTGTCACAAATGGAGGAATGTGGGAGTGTTGTATGTCTGAGCCCAGCCGTGTGTGTTTGTGTATCAGAATCAGGTTTAATATCACCGGCGTTTGTGGTGAAATTTATCAGCAGTGGATTGCAATATTTAGTAATAAAACCTACGGATTACAATAAGTATGTATAAAATTATATTTAAAGTGTAGTGCAAAAAGCGAGGGAAAATCCTGAGGAAGTGTTTATCGGCTCATTGTCCATTCAGAAATCTGACAGTGGGGAAGAAGCTGTTCCTCAACCGGGGAGTGTGTCTTCAGGGTCCTGTACATACTCCTTGATAGTAGAAATGAGAAGAGGTCATGTCCTGGGTGATTGGGGTCCTTAATGATGGATGTCACCTTTTTGTGGCATCATCTTTTGAATGTGTCCTGGATGCTGTGGAGTCCAGTGCCCATGAAGGAGCTGGCTGAGTTTACAACTTTCTGCAGCATTTTCCGATCCTGTGCAGTGGCTTCTCCACACCAGGCAGTGATGCAACCAGTTAGAATGCTCTCCACAGTACATCTGTAGAAATTTGCAAGTGTCTTTAGTGACAGACCGATTCCCCTCAGTCTCCGAATGAAATATAGCCGATGTTGTGCCTTCATTGTAACTGCATCAATATGTTGGGCCCAGGATAGTTCCTCAGAGATGTTGACAGGCAGGAAATGGAAACTGCTCACCCTTTTCACTTCTGATCCCTCGATGAGGACTGGTGTGTGTTCCCTCGACTTCCCCTTCCTGAATCCACAATCAATTCCTTTGTCTTCATGATGCTGAGTGCAAGGTGGTTGCTGTGACACCACTCAACTTGCTGATCTATCTCACTCCTGTACTCCTCCTCGTCACCGTCTGAAATTCCAGCAACAATAGTTGTGTCATCAGCAAGTTTATAGATGAGCCTGGACACACAGACGTGAGTGCAGAGAGAGTAGAGCAGTGGGCTGAGCACGCATCGTTGAGGTGTGCCCGTGTTGATTGTCAGCAAGGAGGAGATGTTATTTCTGATTCACACAGTCTGGGGTCTCAATAGACAATAGACAATAGGTGCAGAAGTAGACCATTCGGCCCCTCGAGTCTGCACCGCCATTCTGAGATCATGGCTGATCATTCACTATCAATACCCAGTCCCTGCCTTGTCCCCATATCCCTTGATTCCCCTATCCATCAGATATCTATCTAGCTCCTTCTTGAAAGCATCCAGAGAATTGGCCTCCACCGTCTTCCGAGGCAGTGCATTCCACACCTCCACAACTCTCTGGGAGAAGAAGCTCTTCCTCAACTCTGTTTTAAATAACTGACCTCTTATTCTCAATCCATGCCCTCTGGTACTGGATTCTCCCAACATCTGGAACATATTTCCTGCCTCAATCCTATCAAATCCTTTAATTATCTTAAATGTTTCAATCAGATCCCCTCTCAATCTCCTCAATTCCAGCGTGTACAAGCCCGATCTCTCCAATCTCTCTGCGTAAGACAGCCCTGCCATCCCAGGAATCAACCTAGTGAATCAACGCTGCACTTCCTCAATTGCCAGAATGTCCTTCCTTAAACTTGGAGACCAAAACTGTACACAATATTCCAGGTGTGGTCTCACCAGGGCCCTGTACAAATGCAAAAGGACATCCTTGCTCTTGTACTCAATTCCCCTTGTAATAAAGGCCAACATTCCATTTGCCCTCTTCACTGCCTGTTGCACTTGCTCATTCACCTTCATTGACTGATGAACTAGGACTCCTAGGTCTCTTTGCATTTCTCCCTTACCTAACTCGACACCGTTCAGACAATACTCTGCCCTCTTGTTCCTGCTTCCGAAGTGGATAACTTCACATTTATTCACATTGAATGACATCTGCCAAGTATCTGCCCACTCACCCAGCCTATCCAAGTCTCCCTGTATTCTCCTAACGTCCTCTTCTCCTGTCACACTGCCACGCAAACTTGCTGATATAGTTTTCAATGCTCTCATCTAAATCGTTGACATAAATCGTAAAGAGCTGTGGTCCCAATACAGAGCCCTGTGGTACCCCACTAGTCACCTCCAGTCAGTCCGAGAAACACCCATTCACTGCTACCCTTTGCTTTTTATCTGCCAACCAGTTTTCTATCCATGTTGAAACCCTGCCCCCAATGCCATGAGCTCTGATTTTACTCACCAATCTCCTATGTGGCACCTTATCGAATGCCTTCTGAAAATCTAGGTACACAACATCCACTGGCTTACCCTCATCTAACATCCCTGTTACACCCTCAAAAAACTCCAACAGATTAGTCAAGCATGATTTGCCCTTGGTAAATCCATGCTGGCTCGGCCTAATCCTATTACTGCCATCAAGATGTGCCACTATTTTGTCCTTAATAATGGACTCAAGCATCTTCCCCACGACTGACGTTAGGCTAACAGGGCGATAGTTCTCCGTTTTCTCCTTACCTACCTTCTTGAAAAGTTGGATAACATTAACATTCTCCAATCTTCAGGAACTGATCCTGAATCTAAGGAACATTGGAAAATGATTACCAATGCATCTGCAATTTCCTGAGCCACCTCTTTTAGAGCCCTCGGATGCAGACCATCTGGACCAGGGGATTTATTAGCCTTCAGTCCTACCAGTCTACTCATCACAGTTTCTTTCCTAATGTCAATCTGTCTCAATTCCTCTGATATCTTATGACCCTGGCCCATCCATACATCTGGGAGATTGCTTATGTCCTCCCTGGTGAAGACAGATCTAAAGTACGCATTAAATTCTGTTGCCATTTCCCTGTTTCCCATAACAATTTCTCCCAATTCATTCTTCAATGGGCCAACATTGTTCTTAACTATCTTCTTTCTCTTTACATAGCTAAAAAAGCTTTTGCTATCCCCTTTTATATTCCTGGCTAGACTGAGCTCATACCTGATCTTTTCTCTCCGTATTGCTTTTTTATTTAAGATCTGCTGTTCCTTAAAACTTTCCCAATCATCTGTATTCCCACTCATTTAGCCCTGTCATACTTCTTTTTCTTTAATGCTATACAATCTCTGACTTCCTTTCTCAACCACTGTGGCCCCTTCCACCTCTTTGAATCCTTCCTTCTCTTTGGAATGAACTGCTTTTGCATCTTTTGTATTATCCCCAAGAATATCTGCCACTGCTGATCCACTGTCTTTCCTGCCAGGGCATCCGCCCATTTAACTTTGGCCAGCTCTTCCCTCATGGCTCCGTAGTCTCCTTTATTTACTTGCAACACTGACACCTCTGATCTGCCCTTATCCCTCTCAAATTGTAGATAAAAACTTATCATGTTATGATCACTACTTCCTAATGTCTCCTTTACTTCAAGATCACTTATCAATTCCTGTTCATTACACATCACCAAGTCCAAAATAGCCTCGTTCCTTCTTGGCTCAAGCACAAGCTGTTCCAAAAATACATCCCTTAGACACTCCACAAACTCCACAAAGTCCTCCTGGTGAGGATCCAGTGGCAGAAGGAGGTACAGAGGCCCAAGTTTTGGAGCTTATTGATTACAATTGAGGGTCTGACTGTGTTGAATGCTGAGCTGTAATCATCAGCCTATCTTGTGTATTGCTATTGTCCGGGTGATCTGATGCTGATTGTGAGAATTGTTGACCGATTGTAGCGATTGGCAAATTGCAGTGGATCCCTGCACACAGACAGGAGTTGATTGACCATGACCAACCCCTCAAAGCACTTCATCACAGTAGTGAGCGTCACTGGGCGATGGTTGTTGAGGCAGGTCACCCAGGTATTTTTGGGCACTGGTATAATTGTTGACGTTCTGAAACGCGCGTGTGTGTGTGTGTGTGTATGTCTACGTGTGTTTGCATGCTTGAGCAGAGAGACAGAGTACTTGAGGCTTTCCAGTTCGATGCAGGAATATTTCCAGTAATTGGTGTGCCTTGAAAGACGGGTCACAGTGTTGGGCCGACTATTCAGATCAGAACAAAATCATTTACCCAGCAGACTGAGCTCACAACCCGCTCTTGTGTTTCAGAGTTATTTACAAATTGAAATGTACAATTTAAATTGCGCAAAGTAAATTTATTATCAAAGTATAGGCACATCACCATGTATAATCCTGGGATTTGATTATGTTGTAAATTCAGTAAACTCAGGAACCATTATAAAATGAATGAAAGATCGCCCCCAACAGGACAAACAAAATAACCATGTGCAGAAGACAACAAAATTCAAATACAAAAGAAATAAAACCAAAAAATAACCCAGAAATAAACATCAAGAACATGAGATGAAGAGCTGTTGATTGTGTCCATTCATTGTGGGAATAGCAAAGTTTAGGGATCTGGTCTCAATTTAGAAATTTTTTTGGTTTAGCGAATTTTTCATTGTCATCTCCCAATCTCCTTAATTATTTTTTTTAATCCCTTCCATGACTGACAAAGTCTTTAAGGATTGGGATGAACTAGGTATTAAGTGTTTTTGGGACTTGTTTATCTCAGGATCTCTTGCATCATTTGACCTATTGTCAAATCAATTTGCACTCCCAAAATCACATTTTTCCAGATACCTTCAAATTAGAGATTTTCTAATTTTCCAATTAGCTACTTATCCTATAGGTCCAGATAAAAATTTACTGGAAGATCTTTTAAATTTAACACCTTTTGTTAATGGTTCTATTACCAGTATCTATAACTTGTTGATTGATTCTAGACAAGACTTTTTAGATAAAATAAAAAAAACGCTTGGGAGGATGACCTAAATTGTCAGATTTCTGATGATAGATGGAATAAAATTTTTAAACAGGTTAATAAATCATCTACACACATGCTCGTCATTCTCTTCTACAATTTAAAGTGGTTCATAGAGCTTACATTTCTAAACAGAAGCTGTCCAGTTTTTACCCGAATGTTTCTCCACTTTCTAATAAATGCAACTCTGCTGATGCCTCTTTAATTCATATGTTTTGGTTTTGCCTTACAATTGAAAAGATTTGGCGGGAAGTATTTCATACCTTCTCCCAACTTTTTAGGATCCAATTTGACCCAAATCCCCTTACTTCCTTGTTTGGTATTATTGCAAATGAAGACATAACTTTAATACTCCTAACCTACAGGTTTTAGTTTTTACCTCTCTTTTAGCAAGAAGAGCAATCTTGCTTAAATGGAAGGAGTCAACCCGTCCTACACATCTTCAAAGGCTACGTAATATTATGTCGTATTTAAATTTAGAAAAGATCCGCTGCTCAGTCTTAAATTCGAAACAATCTTTTTATGATATTTTGGGACCTTTCCTAAATAACGTTTCCAATTTATAAAGTTTAACAGTGCACAGACTTTGATGTATATTTTTATCTTCTCTTCTTAAGTGAATATGTTTTTTTTCTAATCCATTGTCATCCATCAGCTTTTTTCTTTGGTAGTTGGTAGGTGGTTGACTTTATATATATATATATATCTTTTTATATATATAATTTTTTTCTTCTGAATAAAAATATTGTAAAAAGAAAGCAGGACCTGTAGGTTGAGTGTAATAACTGTTCCTGAACCTGGGGTTGATGCTCCTGAGACTCATGCACCTTCTTCCTGATGGCAGCATTGAGAAGAGAGCATGGCCTGGGTGGTGGGGGTCCTTGATGATGGATGCTGATTTCCTGCGACAGCACTCCGCAGAGATGTGCTCAGTCGTGAGCAGAGTTTTACCTGTGATGTGCTGGGCCATATCCACTATGATGTGCTGGGCCGTACTACTGAGGACAGAGAGTTCCCGCTTTCTTGTAATTGCAGTTGTGTCCCGGGCTCGGGACAGATCCTCTGAAATGTTAACACTGTGGAATTTAAAGTTGCTGAACGTCTCCACCTTTGAGCCCCGATGAGGATTGCCTCATGGGTTCCTGTTTCCTCCTCCAAAGTCCAGAACCAGCTCATTGCTCTTGCTCTCATTGAATGAGAGGCTGCTCTTGGACCATAAGAAGCAGAATTACGCCATTTGGCCCATCAAAACTGCTCTGCCGCTTCGTCATGGTAAATCCATTATTCCTCCCAGCCCCAATTTCCTGCCTTCGCCGCGTATCCTTTCATGCCCTGACCGATCGAAAGTCCATCAACGTCTGCCTTAGCAAAAGGAAAAGCAGCATCCGTCATCAAGGCAAGATGAGATGAGGCACCTCCCACTCCATACCCATCCATTTCTGTCCCTCCGCCCTCCTCACTCTCTTGCCTACAAAGCTCACTTTCACTCCTTACCATTACCTACCCAGGACTGTATACAGTGCAGGCATTACAATAAATAATAAACAGGACAGTAGGGCAAGGGGTCAGTCCAGGCTCTGGCTATTGAGGAGTCTGATAGCTTGAGGGAAGAAACTGTTACATAGTCTGGTCATAGTCCGAATGCTTCGGAGCCTTTTCCCAGACGGCAGGAAGGAGAAGAGTTTGTATGAGGGGTGCATGGGGTCCTTCATAATGCTGTTTGCTTTGCGGATGCAGTGTGTAGTATAAATGTCTGTAATGACGGGAAGAGAGACCCCGATGATCTTCTCAGCTGACCTCACTATCCGCTGCCGGGTCTTGCGATCCAAGATGGTGCAATTGCCGAACCAGGCAGTGATGCAGCTGCTCGGGATGCTCTCAATACAACCTCTGTAGAATATGATGAGGATTGGGGGGGGGGGGGGGGGTGAGATGGACTTTCCTCAGCATCCGGAGAAAGTAGAGACGCTGCTGGGCTTTCTTTGCTTTGGAACTGCTGTTGAGGGTCCAGGTGAGATTCTCCGTCAGGTGAACACCAAGAAATTTGGTGCTCTTAACGATCTCCTCTGAGATCGATACTCAGCGGGGAGTGGTCGCTCCGTGCCCTCCTGAAGACAACAACCATCTCTTTTGCTTTACTCACATTCAGAGGCAGGTTGTTGGCTCTGCACCAGTCCGTTAGCCGCTGCACCTCCTCTCTGTAAGCTGACTCGTTGTTCTTGCTGATGAGACCCACCACGGTTGTGTCATCGGTGAACTTGATGACGTGGTTCGAGCTGTGTGTTGCAGCACAGTCGTGGGTCAGCAGACTGAACAGCACTGGACTGAGCGCACAGCCCTGGGGGACCCCCGTGCTCAGAGTGATGGTGTTGGTGATGCTGCCTCCCGATTTGGACTGACTGAGGTCTCCCAGTCAGGAAATCTAGGATCCAGTTGCACAGGGAGGTGTTCAGGCCCAGCAGGCTCAGCTACTGTATGAGGTTGGTGGTGGGTGCTGGGAGATCCCCAGAGTCAAGATGGTTGGTGATGGTGTGGGAGACGATGTCCTGGTGTTCCTTACTGGGGTCCTATTCGAGGGGTAAGTAGGAGGAGGTGTCTGAGAGTTGGTGATAGGCCTCAGCAAGGTAGGGGTCAGTCCGACAGACAACTACAGCATCTCCGCTATCTGCAGGTTTGATGGTGAGTTTAGGATCAGTGAAGTGGGGGTGGAGAGTCCAACGTTCAGACGGAGTGAGGCTGGAATTGGAGAGAGGACGTTGAAGTCCAGACGGTTAATGTCCCGTCAAAAGACTTAGTGGGGTCCTG
>NW_026779809.1:0-71000 GCF_030144855.1 Hypanus sabinus
ATTATACAATCTCCACACAGAGGTTTCTGATAGCCACCGAGAAGTAGGCGACAGAGTTCCAGAACAGTTATTGCTGAGGTTGTGGAGGCGGATGGTGATAGGAACTCACGTAAAATTGGTAATCAGCTGGTAGAGATCAGTGCAGATATTTTCCTGGGCTGTATACATTTCAATGCAGAATAAACTGCTTTGGCTGAAAATAGTGCTGAAGATGACGCAACTGGCTTACAAACAGAATGAATGTGTACTGAGGAGAGGCTATTGAGGAGGCAACATCGCAGTAAATTGGTTGAGTTGCAGCGTAAAATGTAGACGCCATCGAACTGGATGAATAGAGGTGATGAATTCTAATGTCCAGAGTATAATGGACAAAGCGGTGTTTCAGTGACAGGAGGCAAAGAGTGGGAATGAGCGGAGACTTTTTGTTTGGCTGCCGGTGGCTCATCACTTTCCACAGGGGCCTGTGTTGGGAGCAATACTTTCTACCTTGTATGACAATCATTTGGATGATGGAGCTGATTGCGTAGTTGCGACGTTTGCAGAGGATTTGAAGATGGGTGGAGGGGCAGGCTGTTTTCAGGAAGCCGAGAGCGCAGAGCCTCTTCTTTAAATGGAGAGAAAATTCGGAAAAATATCGAAGGATGAATGGGATCCTCTAAACTTTATTTTGCGGGTTGAAGAAAGTAAATGCAAAATCGGAATTCATTTCAAGAGGGCTGGAACATAAAAGCAATGATGTAATACTGAGAATTTACAAAGCATTGGTGAGGCCTCTCGTGGAGTACTGTGAACGGTTGTGGGCCTTTTATTTAGTAAAGGATGTACTGAAGCTGAAGAGGGTTCTAAAGAGAGTCAAGAGGTTGATTCCATAAAAAATCGTTTGAAGACTCTGGGCCTACACCAGGATTAAGTCAATAAGTTGTGACCTCATCGAAACCTCTCAAATGGAGAAAGGCTTTGCTCGAGTGGATGTGGAGATGATTTCCCCGCAGTGAAAGACCAGAGGATACATCTAAGATTAGAGAGGCGCCCTCTGTGCACCCCTTATCCTTTGATTTCCAGTGTATTCCGGCCCAGAGCCGTGAAAGCTTCCCGTATACCAAGGCTTTCAATCACAGAATAAGTATTGTGCACCTGTTGCGAACCCTGTCCAAAGTATTGACATCCTTTCCTCCATCAGGAGCCCCAAGATACTCACAACACTTAAACTGAGCCGCACCTGTGCCTTATAAAGTCACAAAATTCCATCCTTGCTTATATATTTCAGTCCTCCACAATAAAAAAAAGTAACATCATATTTTCCTTCCTCAGTTCCGACTGAACCTGCAAATAAATCTTAAAGGAATCCTGCACGAGATCCCTTTGTACCGTAAATATTTCTGCATTTAGAAAATGGTCAACTATCATATTTTTCTATCAGTGTCTGGCCATACACTCTCCCATACTGTACTCTATCTGCTGCACATTTGTCCATTTTCCTAATGTGTTTAAGTCCTTCTGCAGCCTCTCTTCTACCTCAAAATTGCCTCTTGATCGGTAATGTTATTATTGGACTGCACTCACTGTGGTTCCCTGATGAGAAATTAAACATCCTGTTGCAGACGGTGATAACACTTTAACCGTCCGTTGGGTTAGACGGGGCAAAGTGTCTTTAGTGTGTCCAGGACGGTTTCCTGTCACAGTATGTTGACAGGCCGAATAGGGGGAATGCCATACTAAATCTAGTAATAGACAAGGAACCGGGTCAGATCACAGATCTCTCAGTGGGTGAGCATCTGAGAGACAGTGACCTCCTCTGTTGGCCTTTGGAAATATCATGGAAAAGAATAGAATCAGAGAGAATAGGAGAATTTTTAATTGGGGAAATTGAAATTATGAAGATATAAGACTAGAACTTGCAGGTGTTAATTGGGGTGAAATATACTATGGACATGTGGTCGAAATTTAGGGATCAGGATGTTGGGGATAATTCGACCCAATGAGGAAGATAAAGACTGGTAGGGTGATGGAACCAGGGTTGACAAGTGAGGTGGACATCTAGTCAGGTGGTAGAGGGCAGCATACATGGGGTTTAGGAAGCAAGGATCAGATGGAGCTATTAAGGAATATAGGGTAGCAAGCAAGAAGGTTCAGAAGGGGCTGAGGAGAGCAAGTAGGGGGCATGAGAATGCCTTGGCGAGAAGGGTAAAGGAAAACCCCAAGGCCTCTTTCAATGATGTGAAGAGCAAAAGGATGATAGGGGTGAAGGTAGGACCGATTACAGATAAAGGTGGGAATGTGTACCTGCAGGCTGTGGAAGTGTGTGAGATCCTTAATGAATACTTCTCTTCGGCATTTACCAATGAGAGGGAACTTGATGACAGTGAGGACAATATGAGTGAGGTTGATATTCTGGAGCATGTTGGTCCTGGGCTCCCTGCTTTTCGCGATTTTTATTAACGGCTTGGATGTGTGGGTAGAAGGATTGGAAAGTTTGCATGAGACACAAAGTTTGTGTTGTTTTGGGTAGTGTTGAGGATTATCGAAGATTGCAGAAGTGGGCTCAGGAGTGGCAGATGGAGTTCAAACCTGAGAGGGGTCAGGTGTGCACTTTGACAGGACAAACTCCAAGGAGGAGTACTAAGTAAATGGCAGGATACTTGGTACCATGGAGAAGCTGATATATCTGGGGGTAGATGTCCACAGATCCCAGAAATTTGTCTCACAGGTAGATAGGGCAGTTACGAAAGTTCACGGGGTGTTAGCTTCATTATACGAGGGATAGAATTTAAGGTTCAAGTTGTAATGATGCGGCCATATCAAACTCTGGTTCAGCCACACTTGGAATACCGTGTCCAGTTCTGGTCGCCCCACTATTGGAAGGATGCGAAAGCATTGGGAAGGGTACAGAGGAGATTTACCAGGATGCTGCCTGGTTTAGAGAGTATGGATTATGGTCAGAGATTAAGGGAGCTCGGGCCTTACTCACTGGAGAGAAGGAGGATGACAGGAGATATGATAGAGGTGTACAAGATATTAAGAGGAATAGATAAAGTGGACAGGCAGCACCTCTTCCTCAGGGCACAGTACAAGAGGACATGTCTTTAAGCTAAGGGGAGGGAAGTTTAAGGGGGATGAGAGGACGTTTATTTTTACTCAGAGACTTGTTGGTGCGTGGAATGCACTACCTGAGTCAGTGGTGGAGGCAGTTGCACTAGTGGAATTTAATAGAGTACTAGACAGGTATATTGAGGAATTTTAGTTGGGGGGGTGATATAGAATGCAGGGATTAAATGTCGACACAACATTGTGGGCCTACGGGCTTGTACTGTGCATTCTACGTTCTACGTTATATACCTGGCCCAGAATTTGGAGCTTGTTTTTAAGAACTGAGGAAATGATTGTGCTGAACGCTGAGCTACGGACAATAAACCGCAGCCTGGCGTAACCATTACTGTTGTGCAATGGTCCAAGGCCCAGTGGAGAGCAAATGAGGTTGCACCCGCTGTGGACGTATCGTGGAGTGTGACAAAGTACAGCTGGTCCACGTTCTGGGCCCTGTGTAGATCCTGTGAGACGCTAACATCCGAGATATTCAAATAATACGAGAGCCTTGTCGGGTGACAGATGTGACAAAGGCAGGCAGTTACACCAAAGGAAGAGGACACAGGAAACTGGGTGACAGCGAGACAGGGGAAAGCAGTTAATGAACCAGTGCAGAGTAGCCCTGTGGTCATCATCATTAGTAGAATGTAGAACACTTTAGATACAGTCGTGCAAACAAACTAATAGAGGGGTCCCATTGGTCGGCTGTTTTGCAGTGAGTCTGCCACTTGACTCAGAAGGGAAGAAGGAAGAAGAAATACGCTGTGGTGATAGGGGATTCGTTAGATAGGCTAACAGACTGGAGGCTTGTTGTGACAGAATGAGATTCCCGGATGGCATGATGCCTTCGGCGTGCCAGGGTCCGGGATATCTCAAACCGAATCCTTCGTATTTGGTAGTGCGAGGGTCAAAAGCCTGAAGTCTGTATACTGAAGAGGTATAATTAAATTAATTCTGCAATTTGTGAGGGAGAAGCATAAGTCACATGTATCAGTATCTCAATGGAATAATGGGATGTGTAGAGGCATAAGATTGGACCACTTGTTCAAGTCTCCCAAAAGTTAGAGGATGATGAGTAGATCCCTGGAGCAAGAATCCCAGAAGTTTAATTTGCAGGCTGAGTCTGGGTTAAGAAGGCAAATGCGATGGTGGCATTTATTTTAAGGGGAAAATAATAATAATAATAATAATAATAATAATAATAATAATAATAATAATAATAATAATAATAATAATAATAATAATAATAATAATAATAATAATAATAATAATAATAATAATAGTAGTAGTAGTAGTAATAATGAAAAACAAGTATATAATGCTGATGCTTTATAAGGAAACAACAAAGGCCGCACTTGGAGTATTGGCAACAGATCTGTTCCCCATATCGCATAAAGGATATGTTGTCGTTGGAGAGAGTGCAGGCGAGGTTCACAAGGATAATACTGGAAATGAAGGAGTTAACCTATGAGAAGCGTTCGGTAACTTTGGGTCTGTACGCATTGGAAGTTAGAAGAATGCGTGGTGATAGAACGATAGAACCATTGAACATTACAGCACTAAACAGGACCTCCGGCCCTTCTTGGCTGTGCTGAACCATTTTTCTGCCTAGTCCCGCTGACCTGCACCTGGATCTTATCTTTCCATACATCTGTCATCCATGTATCTGTCCAAGTTTTTCTTAACTTTTATAAGTGAGCCTGAATTTACGTCATCCCACAGCTCATTCCACACTCCCACCATTCACTGTGTGAAGAAACCACACCTCTTCCCAAATTTCCTTTAAACTGTTCCTCCTTCATCCTTAACCTATGTCCTTTGTGCTTTTTCTATCCCCTCGTCTCAGTGAAAAGAAGGCTGCTTGCATTCACTCTATCTATACCCATCATAATTTTATATCGCTCATTCTCGCCTCATTCTTTTACGCTCCAGGGAATAAATTCTTAACCCATTCAAACTTTCTCTGTAACTCAGTTTCTCAAGTCCCGGCAACATCCTTGTAAACCTTCTCTACACTCTTTTTACTATCCTTCCTTTAATTGGGTGACCAAAACTCCAAATTCGCCTTCACCATTGTCTAATATAACCTTCCTATAACATTCCAACTCTTATACTCAATACTTTGATTTATAAAGGCCAATGTACCAATAGCTCTCTTTACTACCCTATCTATCTTTGACGCCACTTTTTGGAAATTCAGTATCTGTATTACCATATCCCTCTGTTCTACTGCACTCCTCAGAACCCTACCATTTACCTTGTATGTTCTCGCTTCGATTTTCCATCCAAAGTGCAATACCTCACACATGTCTGTATTAATATCCATCTTGCATTTTCAGCCCCTTTTTCCATCTGATCCACATCCATCTCTAAGCTTAGAAAACCTTCCTCACTGTCCACTTAATCTCCAAAATTTGTATCATCAGCAAATCTGCTGATCCAGTTTACCGCATTATCTCCATATCATTGATATAGATGACAAATAACAATGGCACAGCACTGATCCCTGTGGCCCACCACTTGTCACAGGCCTTCACTCAGGGAAGCAATCCTCCACTACCACACTCTGGCTTCTTCCAATAAGCCAATTCCTAATCTAATTTTCTACCTTACCATGTATACCTAGCCCTTGTATCTTCCTAACTAAACCCCCATGCAGGACCTTGTCAAAGGCCTAACTGAGGTCCATGTAGACAGAATCCACTGCCTTCTCTTCATCTACTTTCCTGGCAACCTCCGCGAAAAACTCTAATAGATTGTTTGAACAATCTTGTGATATTGTTGAACCTACCGAATGTTGAAAGGGCTGGGGACGGTGGATGTGGAGGGGATGTTTCCTGTGGTGGGGATACCCAGAACATGAGGCAACCTACTCAAAATTAGGAGGCGTCCTTTCAGAATGGAAGCAAAGAGGAGAACCTGTTGTCAGAGGAAAGCGAATATGCGGAACGCTCTGCCACAAACCATGCTGGAGTCCAAGCCCGTGAATTGAGTTAGGCGGAATATGACAGTTTTCTGATTGGTTAGGGCATCAAAAATACGGCGACAAGGTCGGTTCAGTGTGATCCGTGATTAGCCATGAATGACAAATCAGATTTGATGGGCTGAATAGCCTTATGATTTGCAATGTCATCTGGTTGTATCATCTCCAACGTCAGCAAATCCATTATTTTCTAAGGGGACCAACATTGCTCATAATACAGCAAATGTGACCTCTCCAGTGCCTTGTAAAGCATAGAAAATAAACCCTTTCTCTTATATTCTGGTCATCTGGAAATAAATGCAAACACTTCATTTGTCTTCCTCACCACCGACTCCAAGTAAGTTAACTTCGAGGGAATCCTCCACCAGGACTCCCAAATTCTTTTGCGTGGTAGTTTTGTTTTTTTTTTAAGAAAATAGTTCACACTTTTATTTCTTCTGGAAAACTGCATGACCGTACACTTCGAGGCACTGTATTCCATCTGCCAGTACATTTCGCATTTTCCCTATCTATATAAGGACTGCAGCCTCTCTGCTACTTCAACACTACCTGTAGATCGGAAATGTTATGACCGATCTGCACGGACTGTGGTTTCACTATGCGGAAGTCAAACATTATTTTGCAGAGGGAGATGCAAAGGCCCAGGTTTTGGAGCTTGTTGATGAGAACTGAGGAAATGACTGTGCTGAACGCTGAGCTGTTGCCAATACACCGCAGCGTGACGTAAGCATTTCTATTGTCCTGAAGGTCCAAGGCCCAGGGCAGAGCAAGTGATGCCCTGTTCCTCGTGGGTACCATTGTCATGGGTTGGAA
The DNA here is from genome assembly GCF_030144855.1 of Hypanus sabinus. NCBI lineage: Eukaryota > Metazoa > Chordata > Chondrichthyes > Myliobatiformes > Dasyatidae > Hypanus > Hypanus sabinus. The sequence continues at coordinate 6,881 of NW_026779809.1, forward strand.
GTATAACGAGGGAATACAGGAAGCTAGGTTCAAAATAACCTCTCCCTCAATGTCAGCAAGACGAACGAATTGGGTGTTGATTTCAGAAGGAGTAGCGGACCACACAACGCCATCTAAATCGGTAGTGCGCGGGTGGAACCGGTCAAAAGCTTTAAGTTCTTCGGGGTGAATATCACAAATGGACTGACTTGTTCTAACCAAGCAGAATCGACTGCCAAGAAGGCCCACCGGCGCCTTTACTTCCTGAGAAAGCTGAAGAAATTTGACCAGTCCCCTAAAACTAACACTAACTTTTTATAGGTGCACTGGAGAAAGAATTCTTCTAGGGTTCATCCCAACCTGGTATGGATGTTGTCCTGTCCAAGACCGGAAAAAGCTGCAAAAGATCGTGAACACAGCCAGCACATCACACAAAACAATCTTCCATCTTTGGCCTCAAACTTCACACCACACGCTGTCGGAGGTTGATGTTCCGCAGCCTGCTGGTTCTGGGACCCCTACTTCTCGTGATTTTTATTAACGTGGGGGTAGAAGGGTGGATTGACAAGGTTGCAGATGACACAAAGGTTGGTGGTGTTGTGGATAGTGTAGAGAATTGACTAAGATTGCAGAGAAACCTTGATTGGATGCGGACGTGGGCTGAGAAGTGGCAGATTGCGTTAAACTCGGAGAAGTGTGGGGTGGTATACTTTAGAAAGACAAACTCCAAGACAAAGTAAATGGCAGGATACATGGGAGTGGGGCGGAGCGGAAAGATCTGGGGTACATGTCCATGATCCCTGAAAGTTGCCTCATAGGTTGATAGGGTAGTTAAGAAAGTTTACAGGCTGTTAGCTTTCATAAGACGAAGGGTATAGTTTAAGGTTAGCGAGGTAATGATGCAGCCTTATAAAACACTGATTAAGCCATCTTATTAAGCCTTATAGGAAGGATTTGGAAGCATTGGAATGGGTAGAGAGGAGATTCACCAGGATGTTACCTGGTTTAGAGAGTATGTATTATGATCAGAAATCAAGGGGGCTAGGACTTTACTCTTTGGATAGAAAGAGGATGAGATGATACATGATAGATTGATACAAGTTATGAAGAGGAATAGACAGAGTGGACAGCCAGCGCCTCTTCCTCAGGACACCACTTCTCATTACAAGAGGACATGACTTTAAGGTAAGTGGAGGGAAGTTCAAGGGGGATATTAGAGGAATGTTCTTTTTCCTCAGAGTATGGTTAGTGCGGGGAATGCACTTCCGGAGTCAGTGGTGGAGGCAGATACACTGGTGAAATTTAAGAGACTACTGGTCAGATGGGACCGTGTAGAGGAATAATCACTCTGTGTCTGAACCCGGGAGTGCTTGATTTGACCGTGTAGAGGAATAATCACTCTGTGTCTGACCTCGGGAGTGTGTGATGAGACGGTGTGGACGGAGATTCACTCTGTGTCTGTCCCCGGGAGTGTGTGATGGAACGGTGTGGAGGGAGATTCACTCTGTGTCTGACCCCGGGAGAGTGTGATCGGACGGTATGGAAGGAGATTCACTCTGTGTCTGACCCCGGGAGTGTGTGATGGGACCGTGTAGAGGAATAATCACTCTGTGTCTGACCCCGGGATTGTTTGATGGAACCGTGTAGAGGAATAATCACTCTGTGTCTGACCCCAGGAGTGTTTGATGGGACCGTGTAGAGGAACAATCACTCTGTGTCTGACCCCCGGGAGTGTTTGATGGGACCGTGTAGAGGAATAATCACTCTGTGTCTGACCCCGGGAGTGTTTGATGGGACCGTGTAGAGGAATAATCAAACTGTGTCTGACCCCGGGAGTGTTTGATTTGACCGTGTAGAGGAATAATCACTCTGTGTCTGACCCCAGGAGTGTTTGATGGGACCGTGTAGAGGAATAATCACACTGTGTCTGACCCCCGGGAGTGTTTGATGGGACCGTGTAGAGGAATAATCACTCTGTGTCTGACCCCCGGGAGAGATTGATGGGACCGTGTAGCGGAATAATCACTCTGTGTCTGACCCCCGGGAGTGTGTGATGAGACGGTGTGGACGGAGATTCACTCAGTGTCTGATCCCGGCAGTGTTTGATGGGACCGTGTAGAGCAATAATCACTCTGTGTCTGACCACGGGAGTGTGTGATCGGACGGCATGGAAGGAGATTCACTCTGTGTCTGACCCCGGGAGTGTGTGATGGAACGATGTGGTGGGAGATTCACTCTGTGTCTGACCCCGGGAGAGTGTGATCGGACGGTATGGAAGGATATTCACTCAGTGTCTGACCCCGGGAGTGTGTGATGGGACCGTGTAGAGGAATAATCACTCTGTGTCTGACCCCAGGAGTGTTTGATGGGACCGTGTAGAGGAACAATCACTCTGTGTCTGCCCCCCGGGAGTGTTTGATGGGACCGTGTAGAGGAATAATCACTCTGTGTCTGACCCCGGGAGTGTTTGATGGGACCGTGTAGAGGAATAATCAAACTGTGTCTGACCCCGGGAGTGTTTGATTTGACCGTGTAGAGGAATAATCACTCTGTGTCTGACCCCCGGGAGTGTTTGATGGGACCGTGTAGAGGAATAATCACTCTGTGTCTGATCCCGGGAGTGTTTGATGGTACCGTGTAGAGGAATAATCACTCTGTGTCTGACCCCCGGGAGAGATTGATGGGACCGTGTAGCGGAATAATCACTCTGTGTCTGACCCCCGGGAGTGTTTGATGGGACCGTGTAGAGGAATAATCACTCTGTGTCTGACCCCGGGAGTGTTTGATGGGACCGTGTAGAGGAATAATCACTCTGTGTCTGACCTCGGGAGTGTGTGATGAGACGGTGTGGACGGAGCTTCACTCTGTGTCTGACCCCGGGAGTGATTGATGGGACCGTGTAGAGCAATAATCACTCTGTCTGACCCCGGGAGAGTGTGATGTGACCGTGTAGAGGAATAATCACTCTGTGTCTGACCCCGGGAGTGTGTGATGGGACGGTGTTGAGGGAGATTCACTCTGTGTCTGACCCCGGGAGTGTGTGATGGGCGGTGTAGAGGAATAATCACTCTGTGTCTGACCCCGGGAGTGTGTGATGGGCGGTGAAGAGGAACAATCACTCTGTGTCTGACACCGGGAGTGTGTGATGGGACGGTGTGGCGGGTGATTCACTCTGTGTCTGACACCGGGAGTGTTTGATGGGACCGTGTAGAGCAATAATCACTCTGTCTGACCCCGGGAGAGTGTGATGGGACCGTGTAGAGGAATAATCACTCTGTGTCTGACCCCGGGAGTCTGTGATGGGACGGTGTTGAGGGAGATTCACTCTGTGTCTGACCCCGGGAGTGTGTGATGGGCGGCGTAGAGGAATAATCACTCTGTGTCTGACCCCGGGAGTGTGTGATGGGCGGTGAAGAGGAACAATCACTCTGTGTCTGACACCGGGAGTGTGTGATGGGACGGTGTGGCGGGTGATTCACTCTGTGTCTGACACCGGGAGTGTGTGATGGGACAGTGGGGTGGGAGTTTCACTCTGTGTCTGACCCCGGGCCTGTGTGATGGGACCGTGTAGAGGAATAATCACTCAAAGTCTGACCCCGGGAGTGTGTGATGGGACGGTGTGGAGGGAGATTCACTGTGTCTGACACCGGGACTGTGTGATGGGACCGCGTAGACGAATAATCACTCTGTGTCTGACCCAGGGAGTGTGTGATGGGACGGTGTTGAGGGAGATTCACTCTGTGTCTGACCCCGGGAGTGTGAGATGGGCGGTGTAGTGGAATAATCACTCTGTGTCTGACCCATGGAGTGTGTGATGGGCGGTGTAGAGGAACAATCACTCTGTGTCTGACCCCGGGAGTGTGTGATGGGACCGTGCGGTGGGAGTTTCACTCTGTGTATGACCCCAGGAGTGTTTGATGGAACCCTGTAGAGGAATAATCACTCTGTGTCTGACACCCGGCAGTGTTTGATGGGACCGTGTAGAGGAATAATCACTCAGTGTCTGACCCCGGGAGTGTTTGGTGGGACCGTGTAGAGGAATAATCACTCTGTGTCTAAACCGGGAGTGTGTGATGGGACAGTGTGGTGGGGGTTTCCCTCTGTGTCTGACCCCGGGCGTGTGTGATGGTACCGTGTAGAGGAATAATCACTATGTGTCTGACCCCAGGAGTGTTTGATGGAACCCTGTAGAGGAATAATCACTCTGTGTCTGATACCCGGGAGTGTTTGATGGGACCGTGTAGAGGAATAATCACTCTGTGTCTGACCCCGGGAGTGTTTGGTGGGACCGTGTAGAGGAATAATCACTCTGTGTCTAAACCGGGAGTGTGTGATGGGGCCGTGTAGAGGAATAATCACTCTGTGTCTGACCCCGGGAGTGTTTGATGGGACCTTGTAGAGGAATAATCACTCTGTGTCTGACCCCGGGAGTGTGTGATGGGGCGGTGTGGAGGGTGATTCACTCTGTGTCTGACCCCGGGAGTGTGCGATGGCGGTGTAGAGGGAAATTCACTCTGTGTCTGACCCCGGGAGTGTGTGATGGGACCGTGTGGTGGGAGTTTCACTCTGTGTATGACCCCAGGAGTGTTTGATGGAACCCTGTAGAGGAATAATCACTCTGTGTCTGACACCCGGCAGTGTTTGATGGGACCGTGTAGAGGAATAATCACTCAGTGTCTGACCCCGGGAGTGTTTGGTGGGACCGTGTAGAGGAATAATCACTCTGTGTCTAAACCGGGAGTGTGTGATGGGACAGTGTGGTGGGGGTTTCCCTCTGTGTCTGACCCCGGGCGTGTGTGATGGTACCGTGTAGAGGAATAATCACTATGTGTCTGACCCCAGGAGTGTTTGATGGAACCCTGTAGAGGAATAATCACTCTGTGTCTGATACCCGGGAGTGTTTGATGGGACCGTGTAGAGGAATAATCACTCTGTGTCTGACCCCGGGAGTGTTTGGTGGGACCGTGTAGAGGAATAATCACTCTGTGTCTAAACCGGGAGTGTGTGATGGGGCCGTGTAGAGGAATAATCACTCTGTGTCTGACCCCGGGAGTGTTTGATGGGACCTTGTAGAGGAATAATCACTCTGTGTCTGACCCCGGGAGTGTGTGATGGGTCGGTGTGGAGGGTGATTCACTCTGTGTCTGACCCCGGGAGTGTGCGATGGCGGTGTAGAGGGAAATTCACTCTGTGTCTGACCCCGGGAGTGTGTGATGGGACCGTGTGGTGGGAGTTTCACTCTGTGTATGACCCCAGGAGTGTTTGATGGAACCCTGTAGAGGAATAATCACTCTGTGTCTGACACCCGGGAGTGTTTGATGGGACCGTGTAGAGGAATAATCACTCAGTGTCTGACCCCGGGAGTGTTTGGTGGGACCGTGTAGAGGAATAATCACTCTGTGTCTAAACCGGGAGTGTGTGATGGGACAGTGTGGTGGGGGTTTCCCTCTGTGTCTGACCCCGGGCGTGTGTGATGGTACCGTGTAGAGGAATAATCACTATGTGTCTGACCCCAGGAGTGTTTGATGGAACCCTGTAGAGGAATAATCACTCTGTGTCTGACACCCGGGAGTGTTTGATGGGACCGTGTAGAGGAATAATCACTCTGTGTCTGACCCCGGGAGTGTTTGGTGGGACCGTGTAGAGGAACAATCACTCTGTGTCTAAACCGGGAGTGTGTGATGGGGCCGTGTAGAGGAATAATCACTCTGTGTCTGACCCCGGGCGTGTGTGATGGGACCGTGTAGAGGAATAATCACTCTGAGTCTGACCACGGGAGTGTGTGATAGGACGGTGTGGAAGGAGATTCACTGAGCCTGACCCCGGGAGTGTGTGATGGGACCGTGTAGAGGAATAATCACTCTGTGTCTGACCGAGGGAGTGTGTGATGGGCGGTGTAGAGGAATAATCACTCTGTGTCTGATACCAAAATGTGTGATGGGCGGTGTAGAGGAACAATCACTCTGTGTCTGACCCCGGGAGTGTGTGATGGGACGGTGTAGAGGGTGATTCACTCTCTGTCTGACCCCGGGAGTGTGTGATGGGACCGTGTGGTGGGTGATTCACTCTGTGTCTGACCCCGGGAGTGTGTGATGGGCGGTGTAGAGGGAGATTCACTCTGTGTCTGACCCCGGGAGTGTGTGATGGGACCGTGTGGTGGGAGTTTCACTCTGTGTCTGACCCCGGGCGAGTGTGATGGTACCGTGTAGAGGAATAATCACTCAGTGTCTGATCCCAGGAGTGTTTGATGGAACCGTGTAGAGGAATAATCACTCTGTGTCTGACCCCAGGAGTGTTTGATGGGACCGTGTAGAGGAATAATCACTCTGTGTCTGACACCCAGGAGTGTTTGATGGGACCGTGTAGAGGAATAATCACTCTGTGTCTGACCCCGGGTGTATTTGATGGGACCGTGTAGAGGTATAATCACTCTGTGTCTAACCCGGGAGTGTGTGATGGGACGGTGTGGAGGGAGATTCACTCTGTGTCTGACCCCGGGAGTGTTTGATGGGACGGTGTGGAGGAATAATCACTCTGTGTCTGACCCCGGGCGTGTGTGATGGTACCGTGTAGTGGAATAATCACTCTGTGTCTGACCCCAGGAGTGTTTGATGGAACCCTGTAGAGGAATAATCACTCTGTGTCTGACACCCAGGAGTGTTTGATGGGACCGTGTAGAGGAATAATCACACTGTGTCTGACCCCGGGAGTGTTTGGTGGGACCGTGTAAAGGAATAATCACTCTGTGTCTAAACCGGGAGTGTGTGATGGGACAGTGTGGTGGGGGTTTCCCTCTGTGTCTGACCCCGGGCGTGTGTGATGGGACCGTGTAGAGGAATAATCACACTGAGTCTGACCACGGGAGTGTGTGATGGGACGGTGTGGAAGGAGATTCACTGAGCCTGACCCCGGGAGTGTGTGATGGGACCGTGTAGAGGAATAATCACTCTGTGTCTGACCCCGGGAGTGTGTGATGGGCGGTGTAGTGGAATAATCACTCTGTGTCTGACACCAAAATGTGTGATGGGACGTTGTAGAGGGTGATTCACTCTGTGTCTGACCCCGGGAGTGTGTGATGGGACCGTGTGGTGGGTGATTCACTCTGTGTCTGACCCCGGGAGTGTGTGATGGGCGGTGTAGATGGAGATTCACTCTGTGTCTGACCCCGGGAGTGTGTGATGGGACCGTGTGGTGGGAATTTCACTCTGTGTCTGACCCCGGGCTAGTGTGATGGTACCGTGTAGAGGAATAATCACTCTGTGTCTGACCCCAGGAGTGTTTGATGGGACCGTGCACAGGAATAATCACTCTGTGTCTGACCCCCAGGAGTGTTTGATGGGACCGTGTAGAGGAATAATCACTCTAACCCGGGAGTTTGTGACGGGACGGTGTGGAGGGAGATTCACTCTGTGTCTGACCCCGGGCGTGTGTGATGGTACCGTCTAGAGGAATAATCACTCTGTGTCTGACCCCGGGAGTGTTTGATGGGACCGTGTAGAGGAATAATCACTCTGTGTCTGACCCCGGGAGTGTTTGATGGGACCGTGTAGAGGAATAATCACTCTGTGTCTAACCCGGGAGTGTGTGATGGGCGGTGCAGAGGGAGATTCACTCTGTGTCTGACCCCGGGAGTGTGTGATGGGACGGTGTGGAGGGAGATTCACTCTGTGTCTGACCCCGGGTGTGTTTGATGCACCGTGTAGAGGAATAATCACTCTGTGTCTGACCCCGGGAGTGTTTGATGGGACCTTGTAGAGGAATAATCACTCTGTGTCTGACCCCGGGAGTGTGTGATGGGGCGGTGTGGAGGGTGATTCACTCTGTGTCTGACCCCGGGAGTGTGCGATGGCGGTGTAGAGGGAAATTCACTCTGTGTCTGACCCCGGGAGTGTGTGATGGGACCGTGTGGTGGGAGTTTCACTCTGTGTATGACCCCAGGAGTGTTTGATGGAACCCTGTAGAGGAATAATCACTCTGTGTCTGACACCCGGGAGTGTTTGATGGGACCGTGTAGAGGAATAATCACTCAGTGTCTGACCCCGGGAGTGTTTGGTGGGACCGTGTAGAGGAATAATCACTCTGTGTCTAAACCGGGAGTGTGTGATGGGACAGTGTGGTGGGGGTTTCCCTCTGTGTCTGACCCCGGGCGTGTGTGATGGTACCGTGTAGAGGAATAATCACTATGTGTCTGACCCCAGGAGAGTTTGATGGAACCCTGTAGAGGAATAATCACTCTGTGTCTGACACCCGGGAGTGTTTGATGGGACCGTGTAGAGGAATAATCACTCTGTGTCTGACCCCGGGAGTGTTTGGTGGGACCGTGTAGAGGAACAATCACTCTGTGTCTAAACCGGGAGTGTGTGATGGGGCCGTGTAGAGGAATAATCACTCTGTGTCTGACCCCGGGCGTGTGTGATGGGACCGTGTAGAGGAATAATCACTCTGAGTCTGACCACGGGAGTGTGTGATAGGACGGTGTGGAAGGAGATTCACTGAGCCTGACCCCGGGAGTGTGTGATGGGACCGTGTAGAGGAATAATCACTCTGTGTCTGACCGAGGGAGTGTGTGATGGGCGGTGTAGAGGAATAATCACTCTGTGTCTGATACCAAAATGTGTGATGGGCGGTGTAGAGGAACAATCACTCTGTGTCTGACCCCGGGAGTGTGTGATGGGACGGTGTAGAGGGTGATTCACTCTCTGTCTGACCCCGGGAGTGTGTGATGGGACCGTGTGGTGGGTGATTCACTCTGTGTCTGACCCCGGGAGTGTGTGATGGGCGGTGTAGAGGGAGATTCACTCTGTGTCTGACCCCGGGAGTGTGTGATGGGACCGTGTGGTGGGAGTTTCACTCTGTGTCTGACCCCGGGCGAGTGTGATGGTACCGTGTAGAGGAATAATCACTCTGTGCCTGACCCCAGGAGTGTTTGATGGAACCGTGTAGAGGAATAATCACTCTGTGTCTGACCCCAGGAGTGTTTGATGGGACCGTGTAGAGGAATAATCACTCTGTGTCTGACACCCAGGAGTGTTTGATGGGACCGTGTAGAGGAATAATCACTCTGTGTCTGACCCCGGGAGTATTTGATGGGACCGTGTAGAGGTATAATCACTCTGTGTCTAACCCGGGAGTGTGTGATGGGACGGTGTGGAGGGAGATTCACTCTGTGTCTGACCCCGGGCGTGTGTGATGGGACCGTGTAGAGGAATAATCACTCTGAGTCTGACCACGGGAGTGTGTGATAGGACGGTGTGGAAGGAGATTCACTGAGCCTGACCCCGGGAGTGTGTGATGGGACCGTGTAGAGGAATAATCACTCTGTGTCTGACCGAGGGAGTGTGTGATGGGCGGTGTAGAGGAATAATCACTCTGTGTCTGATACCAAAATGTGTGATGGGCGGTGTAGAGGAACAATCACTCTGTGTCTGACCCCGGGAGTGTGTGATGGGACGGTGTAGAGGGTGATTCACTCTCTGTCTGACCCCCGGAGTGTGTGATGGGACCGTGTGGTGGGTGATTCACTCTGTGTCTGACCCCGGGAGTGTGTGATGGGCGGTGTAGAGGGAGATTCACTCTGTGTCTGACCCCGGGAGTGTGTGATGGGACCGTGTGGTGGGAGTTTCACTCTGTGTCTGACCCCGGGCGAGTGTGATGGTACCGTGTAGAGGAATAATCACTCTGTGTCTGACCCCAGGAGTGTTTGATGGAACCGTGTAGAGGAATAATCACTCTGTGTCTGACCCCAGGAGTGTTTGATGGGACCGTGTAGAGGAATAATCACTCTGTGTCTGACACCCAGGAGTGTTTGATGGGACCGTGTAGAGGAATAATCACTCTGTGTCTGACCCCGGGAGTATTTGATGGGACCGTGTAGAGGTATAATCACTCTGTGTCTGACCCCGGGAGTGTTTGATGGGACCGTGTAGAGGAATAATCACTCTGTGTCTAACCCGGGAGTGTGTGATGGGCGGTGCAGAGGGAGATTCACTCTGTGTCTGACCCCGGGTGTGTTTGATGCACCGTGTAGAGGAATAATCACTCTGTGTCTGACCCCGGGAGTGTTTGATGGGACCTTGTAGAGGAATAATCACTCTGTGTCTGACCCCGGGAGTGTGTGATGGGGCGGTGTGGAGGGTGATTCACTCTGTGTCTGACCCCGGGAGTGTGCGATGGCGGTGTAGAGGGAAATTCACTCTGTGTCTGACCCCGGGAGTGTGTGATGGGACCGTGTGGTGGGAGTTTCACTCTGTGTCTGACCCCGGGCGAGTGTGATGGTACCGTGTAGAGGAATAATCACTCTGTGTCTGACCCCAGGAGTGTTTGATGGAACCGTGTAGAGGAATAATCACTCTGTGTCTGACCCCAGGAGTGTTTGATGGGACCGTGTAGAGGAATAATCACTCTGTGTCTGACACCCAGGAGTGTTTGATGGGACCGTGTAGAGGAATAATCACTCTGTGTCTGACCCCGGGAGTATTTGATGGGACCGTGTAGAGGTATAATCACTCTGTGTCTAACCCGGGAGTGTGTGATGGGACGGTGTGGAGGGAGATTCACTCTGTGTCTGACCCCGGGAGTGTTTGATGGGACCGTGTAGAGGAATAATCACTCTGTGTCTGACCCCGGGAGTGTTTGGTGTGACCGTGTAGAGGAATAATCACTCTGTGTCTAACCAGGGAGTGTGTGATGGGACGGTGTGGAGGGTGATTCACTCTGTGTCTGACCCCGGGCGTGTGTGATGGTACCGTGTAGAGGAATAATCACTCTGTGTCTGACCCCAGGAGTGTTTGATGGAACCCTGTAGAGGAATAATCACACTGTGTCTGACCCCGGGAGTGTTTGGTGGGACCGTGTAAAGGAATAATCACTCTGTGTCTAAACCGGGAGTGTGTGATGGGACAGGGTGGTGGGGGTTTCCCTCTGTGTCTGACCCCGGGCGTGTGTGATGGGACCGTGTAGAGGAATAATCACACTGAGTCTGACCACGGGAGTGTGTGATGGGACGGTGTGGAAGGAGATTCACTGAGCCTGACCCCGGGAGTGTGTGATGGGACCGTGTAGAGGAATAATCACTCTGTGTCTGACCCCAGGAGTGTTTGATGGAACCCTGTAGAGGAATAATCACTCTGTGTCTGACACCCGGGAGTATTTGATGGGACCGTGTAGAGGAATAATCACACTGTGTCTGACCCCGGGAGTGTTTGGTGGGACCGTGTAAAGGAATAATCACTCTGTGTCTAAACCGGGAGTGTGTGATGGGACAGTGTGGTGGGGGTTTCCCTCTGTGTCTGACCCCGGGCGTGTGTGATGGGACCGTGTAGAGGAATAATCACACTGAGTCTGACCACGGGAGTGTGTGATGGGACGGTGTGGAAGGAGATTCACTGAGCCTGACCCCGGGAGTGTGTGATGGGACCGTGTAGAGGAATAATCACTCTGTGTCTGACCCCGGGAGTGTGTGATGGGCGGTGTAGTGGAATAATCACTCTGTGTCTGACACCAAAATGTGTGATGGGACGTTGTAGAGGGTGATTCACTCTGTGTCTGACCCCGGGAGTGTGTGATGGGACCGTGTGGTGGGTGATTCACTCTGTGTCTGACCCCGGGAGTGTGTGATGGGCGGTGTAGATGGAGATTCACTCTGTGTCTGACCCCGGGAGTGTGTGATGGGACCGTGTGGTGGGAGTTTCACTCTGTGTCTGACCCCGGGCTAGTGTGATGGTACCGTGTAGAGGAATAATCACTCTGTGTCTGACCCCAGGAGTGTTTGATGGGACCGTGCAGAGGAATAATCACTCTGTGTCTGACCCCCAGGAGTGTTTGATGGGACCGTGTAGAGGAATAATCACTCTAACCCGGGAGTTTGTGACGGGACGGTGTGGAGGGAGATTCACTCTGTGTCTGACCCCGGGCGTGTGTGATGGTACCGTCTAGAGGAATAATCACTCTGTGTCTGACCCCGGGAGTGTTTGATGGGACCGTGTAGAGGAATAATCACTCTGTGACTGACCCCGGGAGTGTTTGATGGGACCGTGTAGAGGAATAATCACTCTGTGTCTAACCCGGGAGTGTGTGATGGGCGGTGCAGAGGGAGATTCACTCTGTGTCTGACCCCGGGAGTGTGTGATGGGACGGTGTGGAGGGAGATTCACTCTGTGTCTGACCCCGGGTGTGTTTGATGCACCGTGTAGAGGAATAATCACTCTGTGTCTGACCCCGGGAGTGTTTGATGGGACCTTGTAGAGGAATAATCACTCTGTGTCTGACCCCGGGAGTGTGTGATGGGGCGGTGTGGAGGGTGATTCACTCTGTGTCTGACCCCGGGATTGTGCGATGGCGGTGTAGAGGGAAATTCACTCTGTGTCTGACCCCGGGAGTGTGTGATGGGACCGTGTGGTGGGAGTTTCACTCTGTGTATGACCCCAGGAGTGTTTGATGGAACCCTGTAGAGGAATAATCACTCTGTGTCTGACACCCGGGAGTGTTTGATGGGACCGTGTAGAGGAATAATCACTCAGTGTCTGACCCCGGGAGTGTTTGGTGGGACCGTGTAGAGGAATAATCACTCTGTGTCTAAACCGGGAGTGTGTGATGGGACAGTGTGGTGGGGGTTTCCCTCTGTGTCTGAACCCGGGCGTGTGTGATGGTACCGTGTAGAGGAATAATCACTATGTGTCTGACCCCAGGAGTGTTTGATGGAACCCTGTAGAGGAATAATCACTCTGTGTCTGACACCCGGGAGTGTTTGATGGGACCGTGTAGAGGAATAATCACTCTGTGTCTGACCCCGGGAGTGTTTGGTGGGACCGTGTAGAGGAACAATCACTCTGTGTCTAAGCCGGGAGTGTGTGATGGGGCCGTGTAGAGGAATAATCACTCTGTGTCTGACCCCGGGCGTGTGTGATGGGACCGTGTAGAGGAATAATCACTCTGAGTCTGACCACGGGAGTGTGTGATAGGACGGTGTGGAAGGAGATTCACTGAGCCTGACACCGGGAGTGTGTGATGGGACCGTGTAGAGGAATAATCACTCTGTGTCTGACCGAGGGAGTGTGTGATGGGCGGTGTAGAGGAATAATCACTCTGTGTCTGATACCAAAATGTGTGATGGGCGGTGTAGAGGAACAATCACTCTGTGTCTGACCCCGGGAGTGTGTGATGGGACGGTGTAGAGGGTGATTCACTCTCTGTCTGACCCCGGGAGTGTGTGATGGGACCGTGTGGTGGGTGATTCACTCTGTGTCTGACCCCGGGAGTGTGTGATGGGCGGTGTAGAGGGAGATTCACTCTGTGTCTGACCCCGGGAGTGTGTGATGGGACCGTGTGGTGGGAGTTTCACTCTGTGTCTGACCCCGGGCGAGTGTGATGGTACCGTGTAGAGGAATAATCACTCTGTGTCTGACCCCAGGAGTGTTTGATGGAACCGTGTAGAGGAATAATCACTCTGTGTCTGACCCCAGGAGTGTTTGATGGGACCGTGTAGAGGAATAATCACTCTGTGTCTGACACCCAGGAGTGTTTGATGGGACCGTGTAGAGGAATAATCACTCTGTGTCTGACCCCGGGAGTATTTGATGGGACCGTGTAGAGGTATAATCACTCTGTGTCTAACCCGGGAGTGTGTGATGGGACGGTGTGGAGGGAGATTCACTCTATGTCTGACCCCGGGAGTGTTTGATGGGACCGTGTAGAGGAATAATCACTCTGTGTCTGACCCCGGGAGTGTTTGGTGTGACCGTGTAGAGGAATAATCACTCTGTGTCTAACCAGGGAGTGTGTGATGGGACGGTGTGGAGGGTGATTCACTCTGTGTCTGACCCCGGGCGTGTGTGATGGTACCGTGTAGAGGAATAATCACTCTGTGTCTGACCCCAGGAGTGTTTGATGGAACCCTGTAGAGGAATAATCACTCTGTGTCTGACACCCGGGAGTGTTTGATGGGACCGTGTAGAGGAATAATCACACTGTGTCTGACCCCGGGAGTGTTTGGTGGGACCGTGTAAAGGAATAATCACTCTGTGTCTAAACCGGGAGTGTGTGATGGGACAGTGTGGTGGGGGTTTCCCTCTGTGTCTGACCCCGGGCGTGTGTGATGGGACCGTGTAGAGGAATAATCACACTGAGTCTGACCACGGGAGTGTGTGATGGGACGGTGTCGAAGGAGATTCACTGAGCCTGACCCCGGGAGTGTGTGATGGGACCGTGTAGAGGAATAATCACTCTGTGTCTGACCCCGGGAGTGTGTGATGGGCGGTGTAGTGGAATAATCACTCTGTGTCTGACACCAAAATGTGTGATGGGACGTTGTAGAGGGTGATTCACTCTGTGTCTGACCCCGGGAGTGTGTGATGGGACCGTGTGGTGGGTGATTCACTCTGTGTCTGACCCCGGGAGTGTGTGATGGGCGGTGTAGATGGAGATTCACTCTGTGTCTGACCCCGGGAGTGTGTGATGGGACCGTGTGGTGGGAGTTTCACTCTGTGTCTGACCCCGGGCTAGTGTGATGGTACCGTGTAGAGGAATAATCACTCTGTGTCTGACCCCAGGAGTGTTTGATGGGACCGTGCAGAGGAATAATCACTCTGTGTCTGACCCCCAGGAGTGTTTGATGGGACCGTGTAGAGTAATAATCACTCTAACCCGGGAGTTTGTGACGGGACGGTGTGGAGGGAGATTCACTCTGTGTCTGACCCCGGGCGTGTGTGATGGTACCGTCTAGAGGAATAATCTCTCTGTGTCTGACCCCGGGAGTGTTTGATGGGACCGTGTAGAGGAATAATCACTCTGTGTCTGACCCCGGGAGTGTTTGATGGGACCGTGTAGAGGAATAATCACTCTGTGTCTAACCCGGGAGTGTGTGATGGGCGGTGCAGAGGGAGATTCACTCTGTGTCTGACCCCGGGAGTGTGTGATGGGACGGTGTGGAGGGAGATTCACTCTGTGTCTGACCCCGGGTGTGTTTGATGCACCGTGTAGAGGAATAATCACTCTGTGTCTGACCCCAGGAGTGTTTGATGGAACCCTGTAGAGGAATAATCACTCTGTGTCTGACACCCGGGAGTGTTTGATGGGACCGTGTAGAGGAATAATCACACTGTGTCTGACCCCGGGAGTGTTTGGTGGGACCGTGTAAAGGAATAATCACTCTGTGTCTAAACCGGGAGTGTGTGATGGGACAGTGTGGTGGGGGTTTCCCTCTGTGTCTGACCCCGGGCGTGTGTGATGGGACCGTGTAGAGGAATAATCACACTGAGTCTGACCACGGGAGTGTGTGATGGGACGGTGTGGAAGGAGATTCACTGAGCCTGACCCCGGGAGTGTGTGATGGGACCGTGTAGAGGAATAATCATTCTGTGTCTGACCCCGGGAGTGTGTGATGGGCGGTGTAGTGGAATAATCACTCTGTGTCTGACACCAAAATGTGTGATGGGACGTTGTAGAGGGTGATTCACTCTGTGTCTGACCCCGGGAGTGTGTGATGGGACCGTGTGGTGGGTGATTCACTCTGTGTCTGACCCCGGGAGTGTGTGATGGGCGGTGTAGATGGAGATTCACTCTGTGTCTGACCCCGGGAGTGTGTGATGGGACCGTGTGGTGGGAGTTTCACTCTGTGTCTGACCCCGGGCTAGTGTGATGGTACCGTGTAGAGGAATAATCACTCTGTGTCTGACCCCAGGAGTGTTTGATGGGACCGTGCAGAGGAATAATCACTCTGTGTCTGACCCCCAGGAGTGTTTGATGGGACCGTGTAGAGGAATAATCACTCTAACCCGGGAGTTTGTGACGGGACGGTGTGGAGGGAGATTCACTCTGTGTCTGACCCCGGGCGTGTGTGATGGTACCGTCTAGAGGAATAATCACTCTGTGTCTGACCCCGGGAGTGTTTGATGGGACCGTGTAGAGGAATAATCACTCTGTGTCTGACCCCGGGAGTGTTTGATGGGACCGTGTAGAGGAATAATCACTCTGTGTCTAACCCGGGAGTGTGTGATGGGCGGTGCAGAGGGAGATTCACTCTGTGTCTGACCCCGGGAGTGTGTGATGGGACGGTGTGGAGGGAGATTCACTCTGTGTCTGACCCCGGGTGTGTTTGATGCACCGTGTAGAGGAATAATCACTCTGTGTCTGACCCCGGGAGTGTTTGATGGGACCTTGTAGAGGAATAATCACTCTGTGTCTGACCCCGGGAGTGTGTGATGGGGCGGTGTGGAGGGTGATTCACTCTCTGTCTGACCCCGGGAGTGTGCGATGGCGGTTTAGAGGGAAATTCACTCTGTGTCTGACCCCGGGAGTGCGTGATGGGACCGTGTGGTGGGAGTTTCACTCTGTGTCTGACCCCGGGCGAGTGTGATGGTACCGTGTAGAGGAATAATCACTCTGTGTCTGACCCCAGGAGTGTTTGATGGAACCGTGTAGAGGAATAATCACTCTGTGTCTGACCCCAGGAGTGTTTGATGGGACCGTGTAGAGGAATAATCACTCTGTGTCTGACACCCAGGAGTGTTTGATGGGACCTTGTAGAGGAATAATCACTCTGTGTCTGACCCCGGGAGTGTGTGATGGGGCGGTGTGGAGGGTGATTCACTCTGTGTCTGACCCCGGGAGTGTGCGATGGCGGTGTAGAGGGAAATTCACTCTGTGTCTGACCCCGGGAGTGTGTGATGGGACCGTGTGGTGGGAGTTTCACTCTGTGTCTGACCCCGGGCGAGTGTGATGGTACCGTGTAGAGGAATAATCACTCTGTGTCTGACCCCAGGAGTGTTTGATGGAACCGTGTAGAGGAATAATCACTCTGTGTCTGACCCCAGGAGTGTTTGATGGGACCGTGTAGAGGAATAATCACTCTGTGTCTGACACCCAGGAGTGTTTGATGGGACCGTGTAGAGGAATAATCACTCTGTGTCTGACCCCGGGAGTATTTGATGGGACCGTGTAGAGGTATAATCACTCTGTGTCTAACCCGGGAGTGTGTGATGGGACGGTGTGGAGGGAGATTCACTCTGTGTCTGACCCCGGGAGTGTTTGATGGGACCGTGTAGAGGAATAATCACTCTGTGTCTGACCCCGGGAGTGTTTGGTGTGACCGTGTAGAGGAATAATCACTCTGTGTCTAACCAGGGAGTGTGTGATGGGACGGTGTGGAGGGTGATTCACTCTGTGTCTGACCCCGGGCGTGTGTGATGGTACCGTGTAGAGGAATAATCACTCTGTGTCTGACCCCAGGAGTGTTTGATGGAACCCTGTAGAGGAATAATCACTCTGTGTCTGACACCCGGGAGTATTTGATGGGACCGTGTAGAGGAATAATCACACTGTGTCTGACCCCGGGAGTGTTTGGTGGGACCGTGTAAAGGAATAATCACTCTGTGTCTAAACCGGGAGTGTGTGATGGGACAGTGTGGTGGGGGTTTCCCTCTGTGTCTGACCCCGGGCGTGTGTGATGGGACCGTGTAGAGGAATAATCACACTGAGTCTGACCACGGGAGTGTGTGATGGGACGGTGTGGAAGGAGATTCACAGAGCCTGACCCCGGGAGTGTGTGATGGGACCGTGTAGAGGAATAATCACTCTGTGTCTGACCCCGGGAGTGTGTGATGGGCGGTGTAGTGGAATAATCACTCTGTGTCTGACACCAAAATGTGTGATGGGACGTTGTAGAGGGTGATTCACTCTGTGTCTGACCCCGGGAGTGTGTGATGGGACCGTGTGGTGGGTGATTCACTCTGTGTCTGACCCCGGGAGTCTGTGATGGGCGGTGTAGATGGAGATTCACTCTGTGTCTGACCCCGGGAGTGTGTGATGGGACCGTGTGGTGGGAGTTTCACTCTGTGTCTGACCCCGGGCTAGTGTGATGGTACCGTGTAGAGGAATAATCACTCTGTGTCTGACCCCAGGAGTGTTTGATGGGACCGTGCAGAGGAATAATCACTCTGTGTCTGACCCCCAGGAGTGTTTGATGGGACCGTGTAGAGGAATAATCACTCTAACCCGGGAGTTTGTGACGGGACGGTGTGGAGGGAGATTCACTCTGTGTCTGACCCCGGGCGTGTGTGATGGTACCGTCTAGAGGAATAATCACTCTGTGTCTGACCCCGGGAGTGTTTGATGGGACCGTGTAGAGGAATAATCACTCTGTGTCTGACCCCGGGAGTGTTTGATGGGACCGTGTAGAGGAATAATCACTCTGTGTCTAACCCGGGAGTGTGTGATGGGCGGTGCAGAGGGAGATTCACTCTGTGTCTGACCCCGGGAGTGTGTGATGGGACGGTGTGGAGGGAGATTCACTCTGTGTCTGACCCCGGGTGTGTTTGATGCACCGTGTAGAGGAATAATCACTCTGTGTCTGACCCCGGGAGTGTTTGATGGGACCTTGTAGAGGAATACTCACTCTGTGTCTGACCCCGGG
This sequence comes from Hypanus sabinus, assembly GCF_030144855.1. NCBI lineage: Eukaryota > Metazoa > Chordata > Chondrichthyes > Myliobatiformes > Dasyatidae > Hypanus > Hypanus sabinus. The sequence continues at coordinate 25,266 of NW_026779809.1, forward strand.
AGTGTGTGATGGGGCGGTGTGGAGGGTGATTCACTCTTTGTCTGACCCCGGGATTGTGCGATGGCGGTGTAGAGGGAAATTCACTCTGTGTCTGACCCCGGGAGTGTGTGATGGGACCGTGTGGTGGGAGTTTCACTCTGTGTATGACCCCAGGAGTGTTTGATGGAACCCTGTAGAGGAATAATCACTCTGTGTCTGACACCCGGGAGTGTTTGATGGGACCGTGTAGAGGAATAATCACTCAGTGTCTGACCCCGGGAGTGTTTGGTGGGACCGTGTAGAGGAATAATCACTCTGTGTCTAAACCGGGAGTGTGTGATGGGACAGTGTGGTGGGGGTTTCCCTCTGTGTCTGACCCCGGGCGTGTGTGATGGTACCGTGTAGAGGAATAATCACTATGTGTCTGACCCCAGGAGTGTTTGATGGAACCCTGTAGAGGAATAATCACTCTGTGTCTGACACCCGGGAGTGTTTGATGGGACCGTGTAGAGGAATAATCACTCTGTGTCTGACCCCGGGAGTGTTTGGTGGGACCGTGTAGAGGAACAATCACTCTGTGTCTAAACCGGGAGTGTGTGATGGGGCCGTGTAGAGGAATAATCACTCTGTGTCTGACCCCGGGCGTGTGTGATGGGACCGTGTAGAGGAATAATCACTCTGAGTCTGACCACGGGAGTGTGTGATAGGACGGTGTGGAAGGAGATTCACTGAGCCTGACCCCGGGAGTGTGTGATGGGACCGTGTAGAGGAATAATCACTCTGTGTCTGACCGAGGGAGTGTGTGATGGGCGGTGTAGAGGAATAATCACTCTGTGTCTGATACCAAAATGTGTGATGGGCGGTGTAGAGGAACAATCACTCTGTGTCTGACCCCGGGAGTGTGTGATGGGACGGTGTAGAGGGTGATTCACTCTCTGTCTGACCCCGGGAGTGTGTGATGGGACCGTGTGGTGGGTGATTCACTCTGTGTCTGACCCCGGGAGTGTGTGATGGGCGGTGTAGAGGGAGATTCACTCTGTGTCTGACCCCGGGAGTGTGTGATGGGACCGTGTGGTGGGAGTTTCACTCTGTGTCTGACCCCGGGCGAGTGTGATGGTACCGTGTAGAGGAATAATCACTCTGTGTCTGACACCCGGGAGTGTTTGATGGGACCGTGTAGAGGAATAATCACTCAGTGTCTGACCCCGGGAGTGTTTGGTGGGACCGTGTAGAGGAATAATCACTCTGTGTCTAAACCGGGAGTGTGTGATGGGACAGTGTGGTGGGGGTTTCCCTCTGTGTCTGACCCCGGGCGTGTGTGATGGTACCGTGTAGAGGAATAATCACTATGTGTCTGACCCCAGGAGTGTTTGATGGAACCCTGTAGAGGAATAATCACTCTGTGTCTGACACCCGGGAGTGTTTGATGGGACCGTGTAGAGGAATAATCACTCTGTGTCTGACCCCGGGAGTGTTTGGTGGGACCGTGTAGAGGAACAATCACTCTGTGTCTAAACCGGGAGTGTGTGATGGGGCCGTGTAGAGGAATAATCACTCTGTGTCTGACCCCGGGCGTGTGTGATGGGACCGTGTAGAGGAATAATCACTCTGAGTCTGACCACGGGAGTGTGTGATAGGACGGTGTGGAAGGAGATTCACTGAGCCTGACCCCGGGAGTGTGTGATGGGACCGTGTAGAGGAATAATCACTCTGTGTCTGACCGAGGGAGTGTGTGATGGGCGGTGTAGAGGAATAATCACTCTGTGTCTGATACCAAAATGTGTGATGGGCGGTGTAGAGGAACAATCACTCTGTGTCTGACCCCGGGAGTGTGTGATGGGACGGTGTAGAGGGTGATTCACTCTCTGTCTGACCCCGGGAGTGTGTGATGGGACCGTGTGGTGGGTGATTCACTCTGTGTCTGACCCCGGGAGTGTGTGATGGGCGGTGTAGAGGGAGATTCACTCTGTGTCTGACCCCGGGAGTGTGTGATGGGACCGTGTGGTGGGAGTTTCACTCTGTGTCTGACCCCGGGCGAGTGTGATGGTACCGTGTAGAGGAATAATCACTCTGTGTCTGACCCCAGGAGTGTTTGATGGAACCGTGTAGAGGAATAATCACTCTGTGTCTGACCCCAGGAGCGTTTGATGGGACCGTGTAGAGGAATAATCACTCTGTGTCTGACACCCAGGAGTGTTTGATGGGACCGTGTAGAGGAATAATCACTCTGTGTCTGACCCCGGGAGTATTTGATGGGACCGTGTAGAGGTATAATCACTCTGTGTCTAACCCGGGAGTGTGTGATGGGACGGTGTGGAGGGAGATTCACTCTGTGTCTGACCCCGGGAGTGTTTGATGGGACCGTGTAGAGGAATAATCACTCTGTGTCTGACCCCGGGAGTGTTTGGTGTGACCGTGTAGAGGAATAATCACTCTGTGTCTAACCAGGGAGTGTGTGATGGGACGGTGTGGAGGGTGATTCACTCTGTGTCTGACCCCGGGAGTGTGTGATGGTACCGTGTAGAGGAATAATCACTCTGTGTCTGACCCCAGGAGTGTTTGATGGGACCGTGTAGAGGAATAATCACACTGTGTCTGACCCCGGGAGTGTTTGGTGGGACCGTGTAAAGGAATAATCACTCTGTGTCTAAACCGGGAGTGTGTGATGGGACAGTGTGGTGGGGGTTTCCCTCTGTGTCTGACCCCGGGCGTGTGTGATGGGACCGTGTAGAGGAATAATCACACTGAGTCTGACCACGGGAGTGTGTGATGGGACGGTGTGGAAGGAGATTCACTGAGCCTGACCCCGGGAGTGTGTGATGGGACCGTGTAGAGGAATAATCACTCTGTGTCTGACCCCGGGAGTGTGTGATCGGCGGTGTAGTGGAATAATCACTCTGTGTCTGACACCAAAATGTGTGATGGGACGTTGTAGAGGGTGATTCACTCTGTGTCTGACCCCGGGAGTGTGTGATGGGACCGTGTGGTGGGTGATTCACTCTGTGTCTGACCCCGGGAGTGTGTGATGGGCGGTGTAGATGGAGATTCACTCTGTGTCTGACCCCGGGAGTGTGTGATGGGACCGTGTGGTGGGAGTTTCACTCTGTGTCTGACCCCGGGCTAGTGTGATGGTACCGTGTAGAGGAATAATCACTCTGTGTCTGACCCCAGGAGTGTTTGATGGGACCGTGCAGAGGAATAATCACTCTGTGTCTGACCCCCAGGAGTGTTTGATGGGACCGTGTAGAGGAATAATCACTCTAACCCGGGAGTTTGTGACGGGACGGTGTGGAGGGAGATTCACTCTGTGTCTGACCCCGGGCGTGTGTGATGGTACCGTCTAGAGGAATAATCACTCTGTGTCTGACCCCGGGAGTGTTTGATGGGACCGTGTAGAGGAATAATCACTCTGTGTCTGACCCCGGGAGTGTTTGATGGGACCGTGTAGAGGAATAATCACTCTGTGTCTAACCCGGGAGTGTGTGATGGGCGGTGCAGAGGGAGATTCACTCTGTGTCTGACCCCGGGAGTGTGTGATGGGACGGTGTGGAGGGAGATTCACTCTGTGTCTGACCCCGGGTGTGTTTGATGCACCGTGTAGAGGAATAATCACTCTGTGTCTGACCCCGGGAGTGTTTGATGGGACCGTGTAGAGGAATAATCATTCTGTGTCTGACCCCCGTAGGGTTTGATGGTACGGTGTAGAGGAATATTCACTCTGTGTCTGACCGCGGGAGTGTTTGATGGTACGGTGTAGAGGAATATTCACTCTGTGTCTGACCGCGGGAGTGTTTGATGGTACGGTGTAGAGGAATATTCACTCTGTGTCTGACCGCGGGAGTGTTTGATGGGACCGTGTAGAGGAATAATCACTCTGTGTCTGACCTCCGGGAGTGTTTGATGGGACCGTGTAGAGGAATAATCACTCTGTGTCAGACCCCGGGAGTGTGTGATGGGCGGTGTAGAGGAATAATCACTCTGTGTCTGACACCAAAATGTGTGATGGGCGGTGTAGAGGAACAATCACTCTGTGTCTGACCCCTGGAGTGTGTGATGTGACGGTGTAGAGGGTGATTCACTCTGTGTCTGACCCCGGGTGTGTTTGACGGCACCGTGTAGAGGAATAATCACTCTGTGTCTGACCCCGGGAGTGTTTGATGGGACCGTGTAGAGGAATAATCATTCTGTGTCTGACCCCGGGAGTGTTTGATGGGACCGTGTAGAGGAATAATCATTCTGTGTCTGACCCCCGTAGGGTTTGATGGTACGGTGTAGAGGAATATTCACTCTGTGTCTGACCGCGGGAGTGTTTGATGGTACGGTGTAGAGGAATATTCACTCTGTGTCTGACCGCGGGAGTGTTTGATGGGACCGTGTAGAGGAATAGTCACTCTGTGTCTGACCTCCGGGAGTGTTTGATGGGACCGTGTAGAGGAATAATCACTCTGTGTCAGACCCCGGGAGTGTTTGGTGGGACCGTGTACAGGAATAATCACTCTGTGTCTAAACCGGGAGTGTGTGATGGGACAGTGTGGTGGGGGTTTCCCTCTGCGTCTGACCCCGGGCGTGTGTGATGGGACAAGTGTAGAGGAATAATCACACTGAGTCTGACCACGGGAGTGTGTGATGGGACGGTGTGGAAGGAGATTCACTGTGCCTGACCCCGGGAGTGTGTGATGGGACCGTGTAGAGGAATAATCACTCTGTGTCTGACCCCGGGAGTGTGTGATGGGCGGTGTAGAGGAATAATCACTCTGTGTCTGACAACAAAATGTGTGATGGGCGGTGTAGAGGAACCATCACTCTGTGTCTGACCCCTGGAGTGTGTGATGGGACGGTGTAGAGGGTGATTCACTCTGTGTCTGACCCCGGGAGTGTGTGATGGGACCGTGTGGTGGGTGATTCACTCTGTGTCTGACCCCGGGAGTGTGTGATGGGCGGTGTAGATGGAGATTCACTCTGTGTCTGACCCCGGGAGTGTGTGATGGGACCGTGTGGTGGGAGTCTCACTCTGTGTCTGACCCCGGGCGAGTGTGATGGTACCGTGTAGAGGAATAATCACTCTGTGTCTGACCCCAGGAGTGTTTGATGGAACCGTGTAGAGGAATAATCACTCTGTGTCTGACCCCAGGAGTGTTTGATGGGACCGTGTAGAGGAATAATCACTCTGTGTCTGACCCCCAGGAGTGTTTGATGGGACCGTGTAGAGGAATAATCACTCTGTGTCTGACCCCGGGAGTGTTTGATGGGACCGTGTAGAGGAATAATCACTCTGTGTCTAACCCGGGAGTGTGTGATGGGACTGTGTGGACTGAGATTCACTCTGTGTCTGACCCCGGGTGTGTTTGATGGCACCGTGTAGAGGAATAATCACTCTGTGTCTGACCCAGGGAGTGTTTGATGGGACCGTGTAGAGGAATAATCATTCTGTGTCTGACCCCCGTAGGGTTTGATGGTACGGTGTAGAGGATTATTCACTCTGTGTCTGACCGCGGAAGTGTTTGATGGGACCGTGTAGAGGAATAATCACTCTGTGTCTGACCCCGGGTGTGTGTGATGGGACGGTGCGGAGGGAGATTCACTCTGTGTCTGACCCCGGGAGAGTTTGATGGGACCGTGTAGAGGAATAATCACTCTGTGTCTGACCAATGGAGTGTGTGATGGGACGGAGTGGAGGGAGATTCTGTCTGTTTCTGACCCACGGAGTGTTTGATGGGACAGTGTAGAGGAATAATCACTCTCTGTCTAACCCGGGAGTGTGTGATAGGACGGTGTGGAGGGTGATTCACTCTGAGTCTGACCCCGGGAGTGTGTGATGTTACAGTGTGGTGGGGGTTTCACTCTGTGTCTTACACCGGGAGTGTGTGATGGGACGGTTTGGAGGGAGATTCACTGTGTCTGACCCCGGGAGTGTGTGATGGGACCGTGTAGAGGAATAATCACTCTGTGTCTGACCCCGGGAGTGTGTGATGGGCGGTGTAGAGGAATAATCACTCTCTGTCTGACCCCAGGAGTGTGTGATGGGCGGTGTAGAGGAACAATCACTCTGTGTCTGACCCCGGGAGTGTGTGATGGGACGGTGTAGAGGGAGATTCATTCTGTGTCTGACCCCGGGAGTGTGTGATGGGCCCGTGTGGTGGGAGTTTCACTCTGTGTCTGACCCCGGGCGAGTGTGATGTTACCGTGTAGAGGAATAATCACTCTGTGTCTGACCCCAGGAGTGTTTGATGGAACCGTGCAGAGGAATAATCACTCTGTGTCTGACCCCAGGAGTGTTTGATGGGACCGTGTAGAGGAATAATCACTCTGTGTCTGACCCCCAGGAGTGTTTGATGGGACCGTGTAGAGGAATATTCACTCTGTGTCTAACCCGGGAGTGTGTGATGGGACGGTGTAGAGGAATATTCACTCTGTGTCTGACCGCGGGAGTGTTTGATGGTACGGTGTAGAGGAATATTCACTCTGTGTCTGACCGCGGGAGTGTGTGATGGGACCGTGTAGAGGAATAATCACTCTGTGTCTGACCCCGGGAGTGTGTGATGGGCGGTGTAGAGGAATAATCACTCTGTGTCTGACACCAAAATGTGTGATGGGCGGTGTAGAGGAACAATCACTCTGTGTCTGACCCCTGGAGTGTGTGATGGGACGGTGTAGAGGGTGATTCACTCTGTGTCTGACCCCGGGAGTGTGTGATGGGCGGTGTAGAGGGAGATTCACTCTGTGTCTGACCCCAGGAGTGTTTGATGGAACCGTGTAGAGGAATAATCACTCTGTGTCTGACCCCAGGAGTGTTTGATGGGACCGTGTAGAGGAATAATCACTCTGTGTCTGACCCCCAGGAGTGTTTAATGGGACCGTGTAGAGGAATAATCACTCTGTGTCTGACCCCGGGAGTGTTTGATGGGACCGTGTAGAGGAATAATCACTCTGTGTCTAACCCGGGAGTGTGTGATGGGACGGTGTGGACTGAGATTCACTCTGTGTCTGACCCCGGGTGTGTTTGATGGCACCGTGTAGAGGAATAATCACTCTGTCTCTGACCCAGGGAGTGTTTGATGGGACCGTGTAGAGGAATAATCATTCTGTGTCTGACCCCCGTAGGGTTTGATGGTTCGGTGTAGAGGATTATTCACTCTGTGTCTGACCGCGGAAGTGTTTGATGGGACCGTGTAGAGGAATAATCACTCAGTGTCTGACCCCGGGTGTGTGTGATGGGACGGTGCGGAGGGAGATTCACTCTGTGTCTGACCCCGGGAGAGTTTGATGGGACCGTGTAGAGGAATAATCACTCTCTGTCTAACCCGGGAGTGTGTGATAGGACGGTGTGGAGGGTGATTCACTCTGAGTCTGACCCCGGGAGTGTGTGATGGGACAGTGTGGTGGGGGTTTCACTCTGTGTCTTACACCGGGAGTGTGTGATGGGACGGTTTGGAGGGAGATTCACTGTGTCTGACCCCGGGAGTGTGTGATGGGACCGTGTAGAGGAATAATCACTCTGTGTCTGACCCCGGGAGTGTGTGATGGGCGGTGTACGGGAACAATCACTCTGTGTCTGACCCCGGGAGTGTGTGATGGGACGGTGTAGGGGGAGATTCATTCTGTGTCTGACCCCGGGAGTGTGTGATGGGCCCGTGTGGTGGGAGTTTCACTCTGTGTCTGACCCCGGGCGAGTGTGATGGTACCGTGTAGAGGAATAATCACTCTGTGTCTGACCCCAGGAGTGTTTGATGGAACCATGTAGAGGAATAATCACTCTGTGTCTGACCCCAGGAGTGTTTGATGGCACCGTGTAGAGGAATAATCACTCTGTGTCTGACCCCCAGGGGTGTTTGATGGGACCGTGTAGAGGAATAATCACTCTGTGTCTGACCCCGGGAGTGTTTGATGGGACCGTGTAGAGGAATAATCACTCTGTGTCTAACCCGGGAGTGTGTTTTGGGACGGTGTGGAGTGAGATTCACTCTGTGTCTGACCCCGGGTGTGTTTGATGGCACCGTGTAGAGGAATAATCACTCTGTGTCTGACCCCGGGAGTGTTTGATGGGACCTTGTAGAGGAATAATCATTCTGTGTCTGACCCCCGTAGGGTTTGATGGTACGGTGTAGAGGATTATTCACTCTGTGTCTGACCGCGGGAGTGTTTGATGGGACCGTGTAGAGGAATAATCACTCTGTGTCTGACCCCGGGTGTGTGTGATGGGACGGTGCGGAGGGAGATTCACTCTGTGTCTGACCCCGGGAGAGTTTGATGGGACCGTGTAGAGGAATAATCACTCTGTGTCTGACCAATGGAGTGTGTGATGGGACGGAGTGGAGGGAGATTCAGTCTGTTTCTGACCCCGGGAGTGTTTGATGGGACCGTGTAGAGGAATAATCACTCCGTGTCTAACCCGGGAGTGTGTGATAGGACGGTGTGGAGGGTGATTCACTCTGAGTCCGACCCCGGGAGTGTGTGATGGGCGGTGTAGAGGGAGATTCACACTGTGTCTGACACCGGGAGTGTGTGATGGGACAGTGTGGTGGGGGATTCACTCTGTGTCTGACCCCGGGAGTGTGTGATTGGACGGTTTGGAGGGAGATTCACTGTGTCTGACCCCGGGAGTGTGTGATGGGACCGTGTAGAGGAATAATCACTCTGTCTAACCCGGGAGTGTGTGATGGGACGGTGTGGACTGAGATTCACTCTGTGTCTGACCCCGGGTGTGTTTGATGGCACCGTGTAGAGGAATAATCACTCTGTGTCTGACTCAGGGAGTGTTTGATGGGACCGTGTAGAGGAATAATCATTCTGTGTCTGACCCCCGTAGGGTTTGATGGTACGGTGTAGAGGATTATTCACTCTGTGTCTGACCCCGGGTGTGTGTGATGGGACGGTGCGGATTGAGATTCACTCTGTGTCTGACCCCGGGAGAGTTTGATGGGACCGTGTAGAGGAATAATCACTCTGTGTCTGACCAATGGAGTGTGTGATGGGACGGAGTGGAGGGAGATTCAGTCTGTTTCTGACCCCCGGAGTGTTTGATGGGACAGTGTAGAGGAATAATCACTCTCTGTCTAACCCGGGAGTGTGTGATAGGACGGTGTGGAGGGTGATTCACTCTGAGTCTGACCCCGGGAGTGTGTGATGGGACAGTGTGGTGGGGGTTTCACTCTGTGTCTTACACCGGGAGTGTGTGATGGGACGGTTTGGATGGAGATTCACTGTGTCTGACCCCGGGAGTGTGTGATGGGACCGTGTAGAGGAATAATCACTCTGTGTCTGACCCCGGGAGTGTGTGATGGGCGGTGTAGAGGAATAATCACTCTGTGTCTGACCCCAGGAGTGTGTGATGGGCGGTGTAGAGGAACAATCACTCTGTGTCTGACCCCGGGAGTGTGTGATGGGACGGTGTAGAGGGAGATTCATTCTGTGTCTGACCCCGGGAGTGTGTGATGGGCCCGTGTGGTGGGAGTTTCACTCTGTGTCTGACCCCGGGCGAGTGTGATGGTACCGTGTAGAGGAATAATCACTCTGTGTCTGACCCCAGGAGTGTTTGATGGAACCGTGTAGAGGAATAATCACTCTGTGTCTGACCCCAGGAGTGTTTGATGGGACCGTGTAGAGGAATAATCACTCTGTGTCTGACCCCCAGGAGTGTTTGATGGGACCGTGTAGAGGAATAATCACTCTGTGTCTGACCCCGGGAGTGTTTGATGGCACCGTGTAGAGGAATAATCACTCTGTGTCTAACCCGGGAGTGTGTGATGGGACGGTGTAGAGGAATATTCACTCTGTGTCTGACCGCGGGAGTGTTTGATGGTACGGTGTAGAGGAATATTCACTCTGTGTCTGACCGCGGGAGTGTTTGATGGGACCGTGTAGAGGAATAGTCACTCTGTGTCTGACCTCCGGGAGTGTTTGATGGGACCGTGTAGAGGAATAATCACTCTGTGTCAGACCCCGGGAGTGTTTGGTGGGACCGTGTACAGGAATGATCACTCTGTGTCTAAACCGGGAGTGTGTGATGGGACAGTCTGGTGTGGGTTTCCCTCTGCGTCTGACCCCGGGCGTGTGTGATGGGACAAGTGTAGAGGAATAATCACACTGAGTCTGACCACGGGATTGTGTGATGGGACGGTGTGGAAGGAGATTCACTGTGCCTGACCCCGGGAGTGTGTGATGGGACCGTGTAGAGGAATAATCACTCTGTGTCTGACCCCGGGAGTGTGTGATGGGCGGTGTAGAGGAATAATCACTCTGTGTCTGACACCAAAATGTGTGATGGGCGGTGTAGAGGAACAATCACTCTGTGTCTGACCCCGGGAGTGTGTGATGGGACGGTGTAGAGGGAGATTCATTCTGTGTCTGACCCCGGGAGTGTGTGATGGGCCCGAGTGGTGGGAGTTTCACTCTGTGTCTGACCCCGGGCGGTGTGATGGTACCGTGTAGAGGAATAATCACTCTGTGTCTGACCCCAGGAGTGTTTGATGGAACCGTGTAGAGGAATAATCACTCTGTGTCTGACCCCAGGAGTGTTTGATGGGACCGTGTAGAGGAATAATCACTCTGTGTCTGACCCCGGGAGTGTTTGATGGGACCGTGTAGAGGAATAATCACTCTGTGTCTAACCCGGGAGTGTGTTTTGGGACGGTGTGGAGTGAGATTCACTCTGTGTCTGACCCCGGGTGTGTTTGATGGCACCGTGTAGAGGAATAATCACTCTGTGTCTGACCCCGGGAGTGTTTGATGGGACCGTGTAGAGGAATAATCATTATGTGTCTGACCCCCGTAGGGTTTGATGGTACGGTGTAGAGGATTATTCACTCTGTGTCTGACCGCGGGAGTGTTTGATGGGACCGTGTAGAGGAATAATCACTCTGTGTCTGACCCCGGGTGTGTGTGATGGGACGGTGCGGAGGGAGATTCACTCTGTGTCTGACCCATGGAGAGTGTGATGGGACGGAGTGGAGGGAGATTCAGTCTGTTTCTGACCCCGGGAGTGTTTGATGGGACCGTGTAGAGGAATAATCACTCCGTGTCTAACCCGGGAGTGTGTGATAGGACGGTGTGGAGGGTGATTCACTCTGAGTCCGACCCCGGGAGTGTGTGATGGGACCGTGTAGAGGAATAATCACTCTGTGTCTGACCCCGGGAGTGTGTGATGGGCGGTGTAGAGGAATAATCACTCTGTGTCTGACCCCAGGAGTGTGTGATGGGCGGTGTAGAGGAACAATCACTCTGTGTCTGACCCCGGGAGTGTGTGATGGGACGGTGTAGAGGGAGATTCATTCTGTGTCTGACCCCGGGAGTGTGTGATGGGACCGTGTGGTGGGAGTTTCACTCTGTGTCTGACCCCGGGCGAGTGTGATGGTACCGTTTAGAGGAATAATCACTCTGTGTCTGACCCCGGGAGTGTTTCATGGAACCGTGTAGAGGAATAATCACTCTGTGTCTGACCCCAGGAGTGTTTGATGGGACCGTGTAGAGGAATAATCACTCTGTGGCTGACCCCCAGGAGTGTTTGATGGGACCGTGTTGAGGAATAATCACTCTGTGTCTGACCCCCGGGAGACTTTGTTGGGACCGTGTAGCGGAATAATCACACTGTGTCTGACCCCGGGAGTGTTTGTTGGAACGTGTAGAGGAAATATCATTCTGTGTCTGACCCCCGCAGTGTTTGATGGTACCGTGTAGAGGAATAATCACTCTGTGTCTGACCCCGGGCGTGTTAGATGGTACCGTGTAGAGGAATAATCACTCTGTGTCTGACCCCGGGAATGTTTGATGGGACCGTGTAGAGGAATAATCACTCTGTGTCCGACCCCGGGAGTGTGTGATGGGACGGAGTTGAGGAATTTCTCTCTGTGTCTGACCCCGGCAGTGTGTGCTGGGCGGTGTAGAGGAATAATCACTCTGTGTCTGACCCCGGGAGTGTGTGCTGGGACGGTGTGGAGGGAGATTCACTCTGTGTCTGACCCCGGGTGTGTTTGATGGCACCGTGTAGAGGAATAATCACTCTGTGTCTGACACCGGGAGTGTTTGATGGGACCGTGTAGAGGAATAATCATTCTATGTCTGACCCCCGTAGGGTTTGATGGTACGGTGTAGAGGATTATTCACTCTGTGTCTGACCGCGGGAGTGTTTGATGGGACCGTGTAGAGGAATAATCACTCTGTGTCTAACCCGGGAGTGTGTGATGGGACGGTGTGGAGGGTGATTCACTCTGAGTCCGACCCCGGGAGTGTGTGATGGGCGGTATAGAGGGAGATTCACACTGTGTCTGACACCGGGAGTGTGTGATGTGACAGTGTGGTGGGGGTTTCACTCTGTGTCTGACCCCGGGAGTGTGTGATGGGATGGTTTGGAGGGAGATTCACTGTGTCTGACCCCGGGAGTGTGTGATGGGACCGTGTAGAGTAATAATCACACTGTGTCTGACCCCGGGAGTGTTTGTTGGGACGTGTAGAGGAAATAGCATTCTGTGTCTGACCCCCGGAGTGTTTGATGGTACCGTGTAGAGGAATAATCACTCTGTGTCTGACCCCGGGCGTGTTAGATGGTACCGTGTAGAGGAATAATCACTCTGTGTCTGACCCCGGGAATGTTTGATGGGACCGTGTAGAGGAATAATCACTCTGTGTCCGACCCCGGGAGTGTGTGATGGGCGGTGTAGAGGAACAATCACTCTGTGTCTGACCACGGGAGTGTTTGATGGGACCGTGTAGAGGAATAATCACTCTGTGTCTAACCCGGGAGTGTGTGATGGGACGGTGTGGAGGGAGATTCACTCTGTGTCTGACCCCGGGTGTGTTTGATGGCACCGTGTAGAGGAATAATCACTCTGTGTCTGACACCGGGAGTGTTTGATGGGATCGTGTAGAGGAATAATCATTCTGTGTCTGACCCCCGTAGGGTTTGATGGTACGGTGTAGAGGATTATTCACTCTGTGTCTGACCGCGGGAGTGTTTGATGGGACCGTGTAGAGGAATAATCACTCTGTGTCTGACCCCAGGTTGTGTGTGATGGGACTGTGCGGAGGGAGATTCACTCTGTGTCTGACCCCGGGAGAGTTTGATGGGACCGTGTAGAGGAATAATCACTCTGTGTCTAACCCGGGAGTGTGTGATGGGACGGTGGGGAGGGTGATTCACTCTGAGTCCGACCCCGGGAGTGTGTGATGGTCGGTATAGAGGGAGATTCACACTGTGTCTGACACCGGGAGTGTGTTATGGGACAGTGTGGTGGGGGTTTCACTCTGTGTCTGACCCCTGGAGTGTGTGATGGGACGGTTTGGAGTGAGATTCACTGTGTCTGACCCCGGGAGTGTGTGATGGGACCGTGTAGAGTAATAATCACTCTGTGTCTGACCCCGGGAGTGTGTGATGGGCGGTATAGAGGAATAATCACTCTGTGTCTGACCCCAGGAGTGTGTGATGGCCGGTGTAGAGGAACAATCACTCTCTGTCTGACCCCGGGAGTGTGTGATGGGACGGTGTAGAGGGAGGATTCATTCTGTGTCTGACTCCGGGAGTGTTTGATGGGACCGTGTAGAGGAATAATCACTCTGTGTCTGAACACGGGAGTGTCTGGTGGGACCGTGAAGAGTAATAATCACTCTATGTCTGTCGCCGGGAGTGTTTGATGGGACGGTGTAGAGGAATAATCACTCTGTGTCTAACCCGGGAGTGTGTGATGGGACGGTGTGGAGGGAGATTCACTCTGTGTTCTACCCTGTGAGTGTGTGATGGGCGGTGTAGAGGAATAATCACTCTGTGTTTGACCCCGGGAGTGTGTGATGGGACAGTGTGGTGGGGTTTCACTCCGTGTCTGACCCCGGGAGTGTGTGATGGGCGGTGCAGAGGAATAATCACTCTGTGTCTGAACCCGGGAGTGTGTGATGGGACCGTGTGGAGGGAGATTCACTGTGTCTGACCCCGGGCGAGTGTGATGCGACCCTGTGGAGGAATAATCACTCTGTGTCTGACCCCCGGGAGTGTTTGATGGGACCGTGTAGAGGAATAATCACTCCGTGTCTGACACCGGGTGTGTTTGATGGGACCGTGTAGAGGAATAATCACTCTGTGTCTAACCCGGGAGTGTGTGATGGGCGGTGTAGAGGGAGATTCACACTGTGTCTGACACCGGGAGTGTGTGATGGGACAGTGTGGTGGGGGTTTCACTCTGTGTCTGACCCCGGGCGTGTGTGATGGGACCGTGTAGAGGAATAATCACTCTGAGTCTGACCCCGGGAGTGTGTGATGGGCGGTGCAGAGGAATAATCACTCTGTGTCTGACCTCAGGAGTGTGTGATGGGCTGTGGCGAGGAACAATCACTCTGTGTCAGTCCCGGGGAGTGTTTGATGGCACCGTGTAGAGGAATAATCACTCTGTGTCTGACCAATGGAGTGTGTGATGGGACGGAGTGGAGGGAGATTCAGTCTGTTTCGGACCCCGGGAGTGTTTGATGGGACCGTGTAGAGGAATAATCACTCTGTGTCTAACCCGGGAGTGTGTGATGGGACGGTGTGGAGGGTGATTCACTCTGTGTCCGACCCCGGGAGTGTGTGATGGGCGGTGTAGAGGGAGATTCACACTGTGTCTGACACCGGGAGTGTGTGATGGGACAGTGTGGTGGGGGTTTCACTCTGTGTCTGACCCCGGGAATGTGTGATGGGACCGTGTAGAGGAATAATCACTCTGTGTCCGACCCCGGGAGTGTGTGAGGGGCGGTGTAGAGGAATAATCACTCTGTGTCTGACCCCAGGAGTGTGTGATGGGCGGTGTAGAGGTACAATCACACTGTGTCTGACCCCGGGAGTGTGTGATGGGACGGTGTAGAGGGAGATTCACTCTGTGACCGACCCAGGGAGTGTGTGATGGGACCGTGTGGTGGGAGTTTCACTCTGTGTCTGACCCCGGGCGAGTGTGATGGTACCGTTTAGAGGAATAATCACTCTGTGTCTGACCCCGGGAGTGTTTGATGGGACCGTGTAGAGGAATAATCACTCTGTGTCTGACCCCCAGGAGTGTTTGATGGGACCGTGTAGAGGAATAATCACTCTGTGTCTGACCCCGGGAGTGTTTGATGGGACCGTGTAGAGGAATAATCACTCTGTGTCTAACCCGGGAGTGTGTGATTGGACGGTGTGGAGGGAGATTCACTCTGTGTCTGACCCCCGGGAGAGTTTGTTGGGACCGTGTAGCGGAATAATCACACTGTGTCCGACCCCGGGAGTGTTTGATGGGACGTATAGAGGAATAATCATTCTGTGTCTGACCCCCGGAGTGTTTGATGGTACCGTGTAGAGGAATAATCACTCTGTGTCTGACCCCGGGCGTGTTTGATGGGACGTGTAGAGCAATAATCAATCTGTGTCTGACCCCGAGAGTGTTTGATGGCACCGTGTAGAGGAATAATCACTCTGTGTCTGACCCCGGGAGTGTTTGATGGGACGTGTAGAGGAATAATCACTCTGTGTCTGACCCCGGGCGTTCTAGATGGTACCGTGTAGAGGAATAATCACTCTGAGTCGGACCCCGGGAGTGTTTGATGGGAACGTGTAGAGGAACAATCACTCTGTGTCTGACCTCCGGGAGTGGTTGATGGGACTGTGTAGAGGAATAATCACTCTGTGCCTGAACAATGTTGTGTGTGATGGGACGGAGTGGAGGGAGATTCAGTCTGTTTCAGACCCCGGGAGTGTTTGCTGGGACCGTGTAGAGGAATAATCACTCTGTGTCTGACCAGGGGAGTGTGTGATGGGACGGTGTGGAGTGAGATGAAATCTGTGTCTGACGCCGGGAGACTTTGATGGTACCGTGTAGAGGAATAATCACTCTGTTACTGACCCCCGGAAGCGTTTGATGGGACCGTGAAGAGGAATAATCACACTGTGTCTGACCCCCGGGAGTGTTGGATGGGACCGTGTAGAGGAATAATCACTCTGTGTCTGATACCGGGAGAGTTTGATGGGACCGTGTAGAGGAATAATCACTCTGTGTCTGACCCCGGGAGTGTGTGATGGGACGGTGTTGAGGGAGATTCACTCTGTGTCTGACTCCGGCAGTGTGTGATGGGCGGTGTAGAGGAATAATCACTCTGTGTCTGACTCCGGGAGTGTGAGATGGGACGGTGTGGAGGGAGATTCACTGTGTCTGACCCCGGGAGTGTGTGATTCCACCCTCTAGAGGAATAATCTCTCTGTGTCTGACCCCCGGGAGTGTTTGATGGGACCGTGTAGAGGAATAATCACTATGTGTCTGACCCCGGGAGTGTTTGATGGGAGCGTGTAGAGGAATAATCACTCTTTGTCTAACCCGGGAGTGTGTGATGGGACGGTGTGGAGGGTGATTCACTCTGTGTCCGACCCCGGGAGTGTGTGATGGGCGGTGTAGAGGGAGATTTACACTGTGTCTGACACCGGGAGTGTGTGATGGGACAGTGTGGTAGGGGTTTCACTCTGTGTCTGACCCCGGGCGTGTGTGATGGGACCGTGTAGAGGAATAATCTCTCTGAGTCTGACCCCGGGAGTGTGTGATGGGCGGTGTAGAGGAATAATCACTCTGTGTCTGACCTCAGGAGTGTGTGATGGGCAGTGGCGAGGAACAATCACTCTGTGTCAGTCCCGGGTAGTGTTTGATGGCACCGTGTAGAGGAATAATCACTCTGTGTCTGACCAATGGAGTGTGTGATTGGACGGAGTGGAGGGAGATTCAGTCTGTTTCGGACCCCGGGAGTGTTTGATGGGACCGTGTAGAGGAATAATCACTCTGTGTCTAACCCGGGAGTGTGTGATGGGACGGTGTGGAGGCTGATTCACTCTGTGTCCGACCCCGTGAGTGTGTGATGGGCGGTGTAGAGGGAGATTTACACTGTGTCTGACACCGGGAGTGTGTGATGGGACAGTGTGGTGGGAGTTTCACTCTGTGTCTGACCCCGGGCGTGTGTGATGGGCGGTGTAGAGGAATAATCACTCTGTGTCTGACCTCAGGAGTGTGTGATGGGCAGTGTAGAGGGAGATTCACACTGTGTCTGACACCGGGAGTGTGTGATGGGCGGTGTAGAGGGAGATTCACACTGTGTCTGACACCGGGAGTGTGTGATGGGACAGTGTGGTGGGGGTTTCACTCTGTGTCTTACCCCGGGAATGTGTGATGGGACCGTGTAGAGGAATAATCACTCTGTGTCCGACCCCTGGAGTGTGTGAGGGGCGGTGTAGAGGAATAATCACTCTGTGTCTGACCCCAGGAGTGTGTGATGGGCGGTGTAGAGGTACAATCACTCTGTGTCTGACCCCGGGGATGTGTGATGGGACGGTGTAGAGGGAGATTCACTCTGTGTCCGACCCAGGGAGTGTGTGATGGGACCGTGTGGTGGGAGTTTCACTCTGTGTCTGACCCCGGGCGAGTGTGATGGTACCGTTTAGAGGAATAATCACTCTGTGTCTGACCCCGGGAGTGTTTGATGGGACCGTGTAGAGGAATAATCACTCTGTGTCTGACCCCCAGGAGTGTTTGATGGGACCGTGTAGAGGAATAATCACTCTGTGTCTGACCCCGGGAGTGTTTGATGGGACCGTGTAGAGGAATAATCACTCTGTGTCTAACCCGGGAGTGTGTGATTGGACTGTGTGGAGGGAGATTCACTCTGTGTCTGACCCCCGGGAGAGTTTGTTGGGACCGTGTAGCGGAATAATCACACTGTGTCCGACCCCGGGAGTGTTTGATGGGACGTGTAGAGGAATAATCATTCTGTGTCTGACACCCGGAGTGTTTCATGGTACCGTGTAGAGGAATAATCACTCTGTGTCTGACCCCGGGCGTGTTTGATGGGACGTGTAGAGCAATAATCAATCTGTGTCTGACCCCGAGAGTGTTTGATGGCACCGTGTAGAGGAATAATCACTCTGTGTCTGACCCCGGGAGTGTGTGATGGGACAGTGTGGTGGGGTTTCACTCTGTGTCTGACCCCGGGAGTGTGTGATGGGACGGTGTGGAGGGAGATTCACTGTGTCTGACCCCGGGAGTGTGTGATGTGCGGTGCAGAGGAATAATCACTCTGTGTCTGACCCCGGGAGTGTGTGATGGGACCGTGTGGTGGGAATTTCACTCTGTGTCTGACCCCGGGCGAGTGTGATGGTACCGTGAAGAAGAATAATCACTCTGTGTCTGACCCCGGGAGTGTTTGATGGTACCGTGTAGATGAATAATCACTCTGTGTCTGACCCCGGGAGGGTTTGACGGGACCGTGTAGTGGAATAATCACTCTGTGTCTAACCCGGGAGTGAGTGATTGGACGGTGTGGAGGGAGATTCACTCTGTGTCTGACACCCGGGAGAGTTTGTTGGGACCGTGTAGCGGAATAATCACTCTGTGTCTGACCCCGGGAGTGTTTGATGGTAGCGTGTAGAGGAATAATCACTCTGAGTCTGACCCCGGGAGTGTTTGATGGGACCGTGTAGAGGAAGAATCACTCTGTGTCTGACCAATGGAGTGTGTGATGGGACGGTGTGGAGGGAGATTAAATCTGTGTCTGACGCCGGGAGACTTTAATGGTACCGTTTAGAGGAATAATCACTCTGTTACTGACCCCCGGAAGCGTTTGATGGGACCGTGTAGAGGAATAATCACTCTGTGTCTGACCCCGGGAGTGTGTGATGGGACGGTGTTGAGGAATTTCACTCTGTGTCTGACCCCGGCAGTGTGTGCTGGGCGGTGTAGAGGAATAATCACTCTGTGTCTGACCCCGGGAGTGTGCGATGGGACGGTGTGGAGGGAGATTCACTGTGTCTGACCCCGGGAGTGTGTGATGCGACCCTGTGGAGGAATAATCACTCTGTGTCTGACCCCCGGGAGTGTTTGATGGGACCGTGTAGAGGAATAATCACTCTGTGTCTAACCCGGGAGTGTGTGATGGTCGGTGTAGAGGGAGATTCACACTGTGTCTGACACCGGGAGTGTGTGATGGGACAGTGTGGTGGGGGTTTCACTCTGTGTCTGACCCCGGGCGTGTGTGATGGGACCGTGTAGAGGAATAATCACTCTGAGTCTGACCCCGGGAGTGTGTGATGGGCGGTGCAGAGGAATATTCACTCTGTGTCTGACCTCAGGAGTGTGTGATGGGCTGTGGCGAGGAACAATCACTCTGTGTCAGTCCCGGGGAGTGTTTGATGGCACCGTGTAGAGGAATAATCACTCTGTGTCTGACCAATGGAGTGTGTGATGGGACGGAGTGGAGGGAGATTCAGTCTGTTTCGGACCCCGGGAGTGTTTGATGGGACCGTGTAGAGGAATAATCACTCTGTGTCTAACCCGGGAGTGTGTGATGGGACGCTGTGGAGGGTGATTCACTCTCTGTCCGACCCCGGGAGTGTGTGATGGGCGGTGTAGAGGGAGATTCACACTGTGTCTGACACCGGGAGTGTGTGATGGGACAGTGTGGTGGGGGTTTCACTCTGTGTCTGACCCCGGGAATGTGTGATGGGACCGTGTAGAGGAATAATCACTCTGTGTCCGACCCCGGGAGTGTGTGAGGGGCGGTGTAGATGTACAATCACTCTGTGTCTGACCCCGGGCGAGTGTGATGGTACCGTTTAGAGGAATAATCACTCTGTGTCTGACCCCGGGAGTGTTTGATGGGACCGTGTAGAGGAATAATCACTCTGTGTCTGACCCCCAGGAGTGTTTGATGGGACCGTGTAGAGGAATAATCACTCTGTGTCTGCCCCGGGAGTGTTTGATGGGACCGTGTAGAGGAATAATCACTCTGTGTCTAACCCGGGAGTGTGTGATTGGACGGTGTGGAGGGAGATTCACTCTGTGTCTGACCCCCGGGAGAGTTTGTTGGGACCGTGTAGCGGAATAATCACACTGTGTCCGACCCCGGGAGTGTTTGATGGGACGTATAGAGGAATAATCATTCTGTGTCTGACCCCCGGAGTGTTTGATGGTACCGTGTAGAGGAATAATCACTCTGTGTCTGACCCCGGGCGTGTTTGATGGGACGTGTAGAGCAATAATCAATCTGTGTCTGACCCCGAGAGTGTTTGATGGCACCGTGTAGAGGAATAATCACTCTGTGTCTGACCCCGGGAGTGTTTGATGGGACGTGTAGAGCAATAATCAATCTGTGTCTGACCCCGAGAGTGTTTGATGGTACCGTGAAGAGGAATAATCACTCTGTGTCTGACCCCGGGCGTGCTAGATGGTACCGTGTAGAGGAACAATCACTCTGTGTCTGACCTCCGGGAGTGGTTGATGGGACTGTGTAGAGGAACAATCACTCTGTGCCTGACCAATGTTGTGTGTGATGGGACGGAGTGGAGGGAGATTCAGTCTGTTTCTGACCCCGGGAGTGTTTGATGGGACCGTGTAGAGGAATAATCACTCTGTGTCTGACCAGGGGGTGTGTGATGGGACGGTGTGGAGGGAGATGAAATCTGTGTCTGACGCCGGGAGACTTTGATGGTACCGTGTAGAGGAATAATCACTCTGTTACTGACCCCCGGAAGCGTTTGATGGGACCGTGTAGAGGAATAATCACACTGTGTCTGACCCCCGGGATTGTTGGATGGGACCGTGTAGAGGAATAATCACTCTGTGTCTGATACCGGGAGTGTTTGATGGGACCGTGTAGAGGAATAATCACTCTGTGTCTGACCCCGGGAGTGTGTGATGGGACGGTGTTGAGGGAGATTCACTCTGTGTCTGACTCCGGCAGTGTGTGATGGGCGGTGTAGAGGAATAATCACTCTGTGTCTGACTCCGGGATTGTGTGATGGGACGGTGTGGAGGGAGATTCACTGTGTCTGACCCCGGGAGTGTGTGATGCGACCCTCTAGAGGAATAATCTCCCTGTGTCTGACCCCCGGGAGTGTTTGATGGGACCGTGTAGAGGAATAATCACTATGTGTCTTACCCCGGGAGTGTTTGATGGGAGCGTGTAGAGGAATAATCACTCTGTGTCTAACCCGGGAGTGTGTGATGGGACGGTGTGGAGGGTGATTCACTCTGTGTCCGACCCCGGGAGTGTGTGATGGGCGGTGTAGAGGGAGATTTACACTGTGTCTGACACCGGGAGTGTGTGATAGGACAGTGTGGTGGGGGTTTCACTCTGTGTCTGACCCCGGGCGTGTGTGATGGGACCGTGTAGAGGAATAATCTCTCTGAGTCTGACCCCGGGAGTGTGTGATGGGCGGTGTAGAGGAATAATCACTCTGTGTCTGACCTCAGGAGTGTGTGATGGGCGGTGGCGAGGAACAATCACTCTGTGTCAGTCCCGGGGAGTGTTTGATGGCACCGTGTAGAGGAATAATCACTCTGTGTCTGACCAATGGAGTGTGTGATGGGACGGAGTGGAGGGAGATTCAGTCTGTTTCGGACCCCGGGAGTGTTTGATGGGACCGTGTAGAGGAATAATCACTCTGTGTCTAACCCGGGAGTGTGTGATGGGACGGTGTGGAGGGTGATTCACTCTGTGTCCGACCCCGGGAGTGTGTGATGGGCGGTGTAGAGGGAGATTCACACTGTGTCTGACACCGGGAGTGTGTGATGGGACAGTGTGGTGGGGGTTTCACTCTGTGTCCGACCCCGGGAGTGTGTGAGGGACGGTGTAGAGGAATAATCACTCTGTGTCTGACCCCAGGAGTGTGTGATGGGCGGTGTAGAGGTACAATCACTCTGTGTCTGACCCCGGGAGTGTGTGATGGGACGGTGTAGAGGGAGATTCACTCTGTGTCCGACCCAGGGAGTGTGTGATGGGACCGTGTGGTGGGAGTTTCACTCTGTGTCTGACCCCGGGCGAGTGTGATGGTACCGTTTAGAGGAATAATCACTCTGTGTCTGACCCCGGGAGTGTTTGATGGGACCGTGTAGAGGAATAATCACTCTGTGTCTGACCCCCAGGAGTGTTTGATGGGACCGTTTAGAGGAATAATCACTCTGTGTCTGACCCCGGGAGTGTTTGATGGGACCGTGTAGAGGAATAATCACTCTGTGTCTAACCCGGGAGTGTGTGATTGGACTGTGTGGAGGGAGATTCACTCTGTGTCTGATCCCCGGGAGAGTTTGTTGGGACCGTGTAGCGGAATAATCACACTGTGTCCGACCCCGGGAGTGTTTGATGGGACGTGTAGAGGAATAATCATTCTGTGTCTGACCCCCGGAGTGTTTCATGGTACCGTGTAGAGGAATAATCACTCTGTGTCTGACCCCGGGCGTGTTTGATGGGACGTGTAGAGCAATAATCAATCTGTGTCTGACCCCGAGAGTGTTTGATGGCACCGTGTAGAGGAATAATCACTCTGTGTCTGACCCCGGGAGTGTGTGATGGGACAGTGTGGTGGGGTTTCACTCTGTGTCTGACCCCGGGAGTGTGTGATGGGACGGTGTGGAGGGAGATTCACTGTGTCTGACCCCGGGAGTGTGTGATGGGCGGTGCAGAGGAATAATCACTCTGTGTCTGACCCACGGAGTGTTTGATGGTACAGTGTAGAGGAATAATCGCTCTGTGTCAGACCCCCGGGTGTGTTTGATGGGACCGTGTAGAGGAATAATCACACTGTGTCTGAACGCCGGGAGTGTGCGATGTGACGGTGTGGAGGGAGAATCACCCTGCGTCTGACCCCGGGAGTGTTTGATGGAACCGTGTAGATGAATAATCACTCTGTGTCTGACCCCGGGAGGGTTTGACGGGACCGTGTAGAGGAATAATCACTCTGTGTCTAACCCGGGAGTGAGTGATTGGACGGTGTGGAGGGAGATTCACTCTGTGTCTGACACCCGGGAGAGTTTGTTGGGACCGTGTAGCGGAATAATCACTCTGTGTCTGACCCCGGGAGTGTTTGATGGGACCGTGTAGAGGAATAATCACTCTGTGTCTAACCCGGGAGTGTGTGATGGGACGGTGTGGAGGGAGATTAAATCTGTGTCTGACCCCCGGGAGAGTTTGTTGGGACCGTGTAGCGGAATAATCACTCTGAGTCTGACCCCGGGAGTGTTTGATGGGACCGTGTAGAGGAAGAATCACTCTGTGTCTGACCAATGGAGTGTGTGATGGGACGGTGTGGAGGGAGATTAAATCTGTGTCTGATGCCGGGAGACTTTGATGGTACCGTTTTGAGGAATAATCACTCTGTTACTGACCCCCGGAAGCGTTTGATGGGACCGTGTAGAGGAATAATCACTCTGTGTCTGACCCCGGGAGTGTGTGATGGGACGGTGTTGAGGAATTTCACTCTGTGTCTGACCCCGGCAGTGTGTGCTGGGCGGTGTAGAGGAATAATCACTCTGTGTCTGACCCCGGGAGTGTGCGCTGGGACGGTGTGGAGGGAGATTCACTGTGTCTGACCCCGGGAGTGTGTGATGCGACCCTGTGGAGGAATAATCACTCTGTGTCTGACCCCCGGGAGTGTTTGATGGGACCGTGTAGAGGATTAATCACTCTGTGTCTGACAACGGGTGTGTTTGATGGGACCGTGTAGAGGAAAAATCACTCTGTGTCTAACCCGGGAGTGTGTGATGGGCGGTGTAGAGGGAGATTCACACTGTGTCTGACACCGGGAGTGTGTGATGGGACAGTGTGGTGGGGGTTTCACTCTGTGTCTGACCCCGGGCGTGTGTGATGGGACCGTGCAGAGGAATAATCACTCTGTGTCTGACCTCAGGAGTGTGTGATGGGCTGTGGCGAGGAACAATCACTCTGTGTCAGTCCCGGGGAGTGTTTGATGGCACCGTGTAGAGGAATAATCACTCTGTGTCTGACCAATGGAGTGTGTGATGGGACGGAGTGGAGGGAGATTCAGTCTGTTTCGGACCCCGGGAGTGTTTGATGGGACCGTGTAGAGGAATAATCACTCTGGGTCTAACCCGGGAGTGTGTGATGGGACGGTGTGGAGGGTGATTCATCTCTGTCCGACCCCGGGAATGTGTGATGGGACCGTGTAGAGGAATAATCACTCTGTGTCCGACCCCGGGAGTGTGTGAGGGGCGGTGTAGAGGTACAATCACTCTGTGTCTGACCCCGGGAGTGTGTGATGGGACGGTGTAGAGGGAGATTCACTCTGTGACCGACCCAGGGAGTGTGTGATGGGACCGTGTGGTGGGAGTTTCACTCTGTGTCTGACCCCGGGCGAGTGTGATGGTACCGTTTAGAGGAATAATCACTCTGTGTCTGACCCCGGGAGTGTTTGATGGGACCGTGTAGAGGAATAATCACTCTGTGTCTGACCCCCAGGAGTGTTTGATGGGACCGTGTAGAGGAATAATCACTCTGTGTCTGACCCCGGGAGTGTTTGATGGGACCGTGTAGAGGAATAATCACTCTGTGTCTAACCCGGGAGTGTGTGATTGGACGGTGTGGAGGGAGATTCACACTGTGTCTGACACCGGGAGTGTGTGATGGGACAGTGTGGTGGGGGTTTCACTCTGTGTCTGACCCCGGGAATGTGTGATGGGACCGTGTAGAGGAATAATCACTCTGTGTCCGACCCCGGGAGTGTGTGATGGGCGGTGTAGAGGTACAATCACTCTGTGTCTGACCCCGGGAGTGTGTGATGGGACGGTGTAGAGGGAGATTCACTCTGTGTCCGACCCAGGGAGAGTGTGATGGGACCGTGTGGTGGGAGTTTCACTCTGTGTCTGACCCCGGGCGAGTGTGATGGTACCGTTTAGAGGAATAATCACTCTGTGTCTGACCCCGGGAGTGTTTGATGGGACCGTGTAGAGGAATAATCACTCTGTGTCTGACCCCGGGAGTGTGTGATGGGCGGTGTAGAGGAATAATCACTCTGTGTCTGACCCCGAGAGTGTATGATGGCACCGTGTAGAGGAATAATCACTCTGTGTCTGACCCCGGGAGTGTTTGATGGGACCGTGTAGAGGAATAATCACTCTGTGTCTGACCCCGGGAGTGTTTGATGGGACCGTGTAGAGGAATAATCACTCTGTGTCTAACCCGGGAGTGTGTGATTGGACTGTGTGGAGGGAGATTCACTCTGTGTCTGACCCCCGGGAGAGTTTGTTGGGACCGTGTAGCGGAATAATCACACTGTGTCCGACCCCGGGAGTGTTTGATGGGACGTGTAGAGGAATAATCATTCTGTGTCTGACCCCCGGAGTGTTTGATGGTACCGTGTAGAGGAATAATCACTCTGTGTCTGACCCCGGGCGTGTTTGATGGGACGTGTAGAGCAATAATCAATCTGTGTCTGACCCCGAGAGTGTATGATGGCACCGTGTAGAGGAATAATCACTCTGTGTCTGACCCCGGGAGTGTGTGATGGGCGGTGTAGAGGAATAATCACTCTGTGTCTGACCCCGAGAGTGTATGATGGCACCGTGTAGAGGAATAATCACTCTGTGTCTGACCCCGGGAGTGTTTGATGGGACCGTGTAGAGGAATAATCACTCTGTGTCTGACCCCGGGCGTGCCAGATGGTACCGTGTAGAGGAATAATCACTCTGAGTCGGACCCCGGGAGTGTTTGATGGGAACGTGTAGAGGAACAATCAATCTGTGTCTGACCTCCGGGAGTGGTTGATGGGACTGTGTAGAGGAATAATCACTCTGTGTCTGACCAATGGTGTGTGTGATGGGACGGAGTGGAGGGAGATTCAGTCTGTCTCTGACCCCGGGAGTGTTTGATGGGACCGTGTAGAGGAATAATCACTCTGTGTCTGACCAGGGGAGTGTGTGATGGGACGGTGTGGAGGGAGATGAAATCTGTGTCTGACGCCGGGAGACTTTGATGGTACCGTGTAGAGGAATAATCTCTCTGTTACTGACCCCCGGAAGCGTTTGATGGGACCGTGTAGAGGAATAATCACACTGTGTCTGAACCCCGGAGGTGTTGGATGGGACCGTGTAGAGGAATAATCACTCTGTGTCTGATCCCGGGAGTGTTTGATGGGACCGTGTAGAGGAATAATCACTCTCTGTCTGACCCCGGGAGTGTGTGATGGGACGGTGTTGAGGGAGATACACTCTGTGTCTGACCCCGGCAGTGTGTGATGGGCGGTGAAGAGGAATAATCACTCTGTGTCTGACTCCGGGAGTGTGTGATGGGACGGTGTGGAGGGAGATTCACTGTGTCTGACCCCGGGAGTGTGTGATGCGACCCTGTAGAGGAATAATCTCTCTGTGTCTGACCCCCGGGAGTGTTTGATGGGACCGTGTAGAGGAATAATCACTCTGTGTCTGACCCCGGGAGTGTTTGATGGGACCGTGTAGAGGAATAATCACTCTGTGTCTAACCCGGGAGTGTGTGATGGGACGGTGTGGAGGGTGATTCACTCTGTGTCCGACCCCGGGAGTGTGTGATGGGCGGTGTAGAGGGAGATTTACACTGTGTCTGACACCGGGAGCGTGTGACGGGACAGTGTGGTGGGGGTTTCACTCTGTGTCTGACCCCGGGCGTGTGTGATGGGACCGTGTAGAGGAATAATCACTCTGAGTCTGACCCCGGGAGTGTGTGATGGGCGGTGTAGAGGAATAATCACTCTGTGTCTGACCCCAGGAGTGTGTGATGGGCGGTGTCGAGGAACAATCACTCTGTGTCTGTCCCGGAGAGTGTGTGATGGGACGGTGTAGAGGGAGAATCACTCTGTGTCTGACCCCGGGCGAGTGTGATGGTACCGTTTAGAGGAATAATCACTCTGTGTCTGACCCCGGGAGTGTTTCATGGAACCGTGTAGAGGAATAATCACTCTGTGTCTGACCCCAGGAGTGTTTGATGGGACCGTGTAGAGGAATAATCACTCTGTGTCTAACCCGGGAGTGTGTGATGGGACGGTGTGGTGGGGGTTTCACTCTGTGTCTGACCCCGGGAGTGTGTGATGGGACGGTGTGGAGGGAGATTCACTGTGTCTGACAACGGTAGTGTGTGATGGGCGGTGTAGAGGAATAATCACTCTGTGCCTGACCCCGGGAGTGTGTGATGGGACCGTGTAGAGTAATAATCACTCTGTGTCTAACCCGGGAGTGTGTGATGGGACGGTGTGGAGGGAGATTCACTGTGTCTGACCCCGGTAGTGTGTGATGGGCGGTGTAGAGGAATAATCACTCTGTGCCTGACCCCGGGAGTGTGTGATGGGACCGTGTGGTGGGAATCTCACTCTGTGTCTGACCCCGGGCGAGTGTGATGGTACCGTGTAGAGGAATAATCACTCTGTGTCTGACCCCAGGAGTGTTTGATGGGACCTTGTAGATGAATAATCACTCTGTGTCTGACCCCGGGAGTGTTTGATGGGACCGTGTAAAGGAATAATCACTCTGTGTCTAACCCGGGAGTGTGTGATTGGACGGTGTGGAGGGAGATTCACTCTGTGTCTGACCCCCGGGAGAGTTTGTTGGGACCGTGTAGCGGAATAATCACTCTGTGTCTGACCCCGGGAGTGTTTGATGGCACCGTGTAGAGGAATAATCACTCTGTGTCTGACCCCAGGAGTGTTTGATGGGACCGTGTAGATGAATAATCACTCTGTGTCTGACCCCGGGAGTGTTTGATGGGACCGTGTAAAGGAATAATCACTCTGTGTCTAACCCGGGAGTGTGTGATTGGACGGTGTGGAGGGAGATTCACTCTGTGTCTGACCCCCGGGAGAGTTTGTTGGGACCGTGTAGCGGAATAATCATTCTGTGTCTGACCTCCGGAGAGTTCGATGGTACCGTGTAGAGGAATAATCACACTGAGTCGGACCTCGGGAGTGTTTGATGGGACCGTGTAGAGGAACAATCACTCTGTGACTGACCTCCGGGAGTGGATGATGGGACTGTGTAGAGGAATAATCACTCTGTGTCTGACCAATTGTGTGTGTGATGGGACGGAGTGGAGGGAGATTCAGTCTGTTTCTGACCCGGGAGTGTTTGATGGGACCGTGTAGAGGAATAATCACTCTGTGTCTGACCAGGGGAGTGTGTGATGGGACGGTGTGGAGGGAGATGAAATCGGTGTCTGACGCCGGGAGACTTTGATGGTACCGTGTAGAGGAATAATCACTCTCTTACTGACCCCCGGAAGCGTTTGATGGGACCGTGTAGAGGAATAATCACTCTGAGTCTGACCCCGGGAGTGTGTGATGGGCGGTGTAGAGGAATAATCACTCTGTGTCTGACCCCAGGAGTGTGTGATGGGCGGTGTCGAGGAACAATCACTCTGTGTCTGTCCCGGGGAGTGTTTGATGGCACCGTGTAGAGGAATAATCACTCTGTGTCTGACCCCGGGAGTGTTTGATGGGACGTGCAGAGGAATAATCATTCTGTGTCTGACCCCCGGAGTGTTTGATGGTACCGTGTAGAGGAATAATCACTTTGTGTCTGACCCCGGGCGTGTTAGATGGTACCGTTTAGAGGAATAATCACTCTGAGTCTGACCCCGGGAGTGTTTGATGGGACCGTGTAGAGGAACAATCACTCTTTGTCTGACCTCCGGGAGTGGTTGATGGGACTGTGTAGAGGAATAATCACTCTGTCTCTGACCACGGGAGTGTTTGATGGGACCGTGTAGAGGAATAATCACTCTGTGTCTGACCTCGGGAGTGTTTGATGGGACCGTGAAGAGGAATAATCACTCTGTGTCTGACCCCGGGAGTGTGTGATGGGACGGCGTGGAGGGAGATTCTCTCTGTTTCTGACCCCGGGAGTGTTTGATGGGACCGTGTAGAGGAATAAACACACTGTGTCTGAACGCCGGGAGTGTGCGATGTGACGGTGTGGAGGGAGAATCACCCTGCGTCTGACCCCGGGAGTGTTTGATGGAACCGTGTAGATGAATAATCACTCTGTGTCTGACCCCGGGAGTGTTTGATGGGACCATGTAGTGGAATAATCACTCTGTGTCTAACCCGGGAGTGAGTGATTGGACGGTGTGGAGGGAGATTCACTCTGTGTCTGACCCCCGGGAGAGTTTGTTGGGACCGTGTAGCGGAATAATCACCCTGCGTCTGACCCCGGGAGTGTTTGATGGAACCGTGTAGATGAATAATCACTCTGTGTCTGACCGCGGGAGTGTTTGATGGGACCATGTAGTGGAATAATCACTCTGTGTCTAACCCGGGAGTGAGTGATTGGACGGTGTGGAGGGAGATTCACTCTGTGTCTGACCCCCGGGAGAGTTTGTTGGGACCTTGTAGCGGAATAATCACTCTGTGTCTGGCCCCGGGAGTGTTTGATGGTAGCGTGTAGAGGAATAATCACTGAGTCTGACCCCGGGAGTGTTTGATGGGACCGTGTAGAGGAACAATCACTCTGTGTCTGACCTCCGGGAGTGGTTGATGGGACTGTGTAGAGGAATAATCACTCTGTGTCTGACCAATGGAGTGTGTGATGGGACGGTGTGGAGGGAGATTAAATCTGTGTCTGACGCCGGGAGACTTTGATGGTACCGTTTAGAGGAATAATCACTCTGTAACTGACCCCCGGAAGCGTTTGATGGGACCGTGTAGAGGAATAATCACTCTGTGTCTGACCCCGGGAGTGTGTGATGGGACGGTGATGAGGGAGATTCACTCTGTGTCTGACACCGGCAGTGTGTGCTGGGCGGTGTAGAGGAATAATCACTCTGTGTCTGACCCCGGGAGTGTGTGATGGGACGGTGTGGAGGGAGATTCACTGTGTCTGACCCCGGGAGTGTGTGATGCGACACTGCAGAGGAATAATCACTCTGTGTCTGACCCCCGGGAGTGTTTGATGGGACCGTGTAGAGGAATAATCACTCTGTGTCTGACCCCTGGAGTGTTTGATGGGACCGTGTAGAGGAATAATCACTCTGTGTCTAACCCGGGAGTGTGTGATGGGCGGTGTAGAGGGAGATTCACACTGTGTCTGACCACGGGAGTGTTTGATGGGACCGTGTAGAGGAATAATCACTCTGTGTCTAACCCGGGAGTGTGTGATGGGACAGTGTGGTGGGGGTTTCACTCTGTGTCTGACCCCGGGCGTGTGTGATGGGACCGTGTAGAGGAATAATCACTCTGAGTCTGACCCCGGGAGTGTGTGATGGGTGGTGTAGAGGAATAATCACTCTGTGTCTGACCTCAGGAGTGTGTGATGGGCGGTGCCGAGGAACAATCACTATGTGTCAGTCCCGGGGAGTGTTTGATGGCACCGTGTAGAGGAATAATCACTCTGTGTCTGACCAATGGAGTGTGTGATGGGACGGAGTGGAGGGAGATTCAGTCTGTTTCGGACCCCGGGAGTGTTTGATGGGACCGTGTAGAGGAATAATCACTCTGTGTCTAACCCGGGAGTGTGTGATGGGCGGTGTAGAGGGAGATTCACACTGTGTCTGACACCGGGAGTGTGTGATGGGACAGTGTGGTGGGGGTTTCACTCTGTGTCTGACCCCGGGAATGTGTGATGGGACCGTGTAGAGGAATAATCACTCTGTGTCCGACCCCGGGAGTGTGTGAGGGGCGGTGTAGAGGAATAATCACTCTGTGTCTGACCCCAGGAGTGTGTGATGGGCGGTGTAGAGGAACAATCACTCTGTGTCTGACCCCGGGAGTGTGTGATGGGACGGTGTAGAGGGAGATTCACTCTGTGTCCGACCCTGGGAGTGTGTGATGAGACCGTGTGGTGGGAGTTTCACTCTGTGTCTGACCCCGGGCGAGTGTGATGGTACCGTTTAGAGGAATAATCACTCTGTGTCTGACCCCGGGAGTGTGTGATGGGACCGTGTAGAGGAATAATCACTCTGTGTCTGACCCCCAGGAGTGTTTGATGGGACCGTGTAGAGGAATAATCACTCTGTGTCTGACCCCGGGAGTGTTTGATGGGACCGTGTAGAGGAATAATCACTCTGTGTCTAACCCGGGAGTGTGTGATTGGACCGTGGTGGAGGGAGATTCACGCTGTGTCTGACCCCCGGGAGAGTTTGTTGGGACAGTGTAGCGGAATAATCACACTGTGTCTGACCCCGGGAGTGTTTGATGGGACGTGTAGAGGAATAATCATTCTGTGTCACACCCCCGGAGTGTTTGATGGTACCGTGTAGAGGAATAATCACTCTGTGTCTGACCCCGGGAGTGTTTGATGGGACCGTGTAGAGGAATAATCACTCTGTGTCTGACCACGGGAGTGTTTGATGGGACCGTGTAGAGGAATAATCACTCTGTGTCTACCCCGGGAGTGTGTGATGGGACGGTGAGGAGGGTGCTTCACCCTGTGTCCGACCCCGGGAGTGTGTGATGGGCGGTGTAGAGGGAGATTCACACTGTGTCTGACACAGGGAGTGTGTGATGGGACAGTGTGGCGGGGGTTTCACTCTGTGTCTGACCCCGGGAGTGTGTGATGGGACGGTGTGGAGGGAGATTCACTGTGTCTGACGCCGGGAGTGTGTGATGTGCGGTGTAGAGGAATAATCACTCTGTGTCTGCCCCCGGAAGTGTGTGATGGGACCGTGTGGTGGGAATTTCACTCTGTGTCTGACCTTGGGCGAGTGTGATGGTACCGTGTAGAGGAATAATCACTCTGTGTCTGACCCCGAGAGTGTTTGATGGCACCGTGTAGAGGAATAATCACTCTGTGTCTGACCCCGGGAGTGTTTGATGGGACGTGTAGAGCAATAATCATTCTGTGTCTGACCCCGAGAGTGTTTGATGGCACCGTGTAGAGGAATAATCACTCTGTGTCTGACCCCGGGAGTGTTTGATGGGACGTGTAGAGCAATAATCATTCTGTGTCTGACCCCCGGAGAGTTCGATGGTACCGTGTAGAGGAATAATCACTCTGTGTCTGACCCCGGGCGTGCTAGATGGTACCGTGTAGAGGAATAATCACACTGAGCCGGACCTCGGGAGTGTTTGATGGGACCGTGTAGAGGAACAATCACTCTGTGTCTGACCTCCGGGAGTGGATGATGGGACTGTGTAGAGGAATAATCACTCTGTGTCTGACCAATTGTGTGTGTGATGGGACGGAGTGGAGGGAGATTCAGTCTGTTTCTGACCCGGGAGTGTTTGATGGGACCGTGTAGAGGAATAATCACTCTGTGTCTAACCAGGGGAGTGTGTGATGGGACGGTGTGGAGGGAGATTCACCCTGTGTCTGACGCCGGGAGACTTTGATGGGACAGTGTAGAGGAATAATCACTCTGTGTCTGACCCAAGGAGTGTTTGATGGTACAGTGTAGAGGAATAATCGCTCTGTGTCAGACCCCCGGGTGTGTTTGATGGGACCGTGTAGAGGAATAAACACACTGTGTCTGAACGCCGGGAGTGTGCGATGTGACGGTGTGGAGTGAGAATCACCCTGCGTCTGACCCCGGGAGTGTTTGATGGAACCGTGTAGATGAATAATCACTCTGTGTCTGACCCCGGGAGTGTTTGATGGGACCATGTAGTGGAATAATCACTCTGTGTCTAACCCGGGAGTGAGTGATTGGACGGTGTGGAGGGAGATTCACTCTGTGTCTGACCCCCGGGAGAGTTTGTTGGGACCATGTAGCGGAATAATCACTCTGTGTCTGACCCCGGGAGTGTTTGATGGTAGCGTGTAGAGGAATAATCACTGAGTCTGACCCCGGGAGTGTTTGATGGGACCGTGTAGAGGAACAATCACTCTGTGTCTAACCCGGGAGTGTGTGATGGGACAGTGTGGTGGGGGTTTCACTCTGTGTCTGACCCCGGGCGTGTGTGATGGGATCGTGTAGAGGAATAATCACTCTGAGTCTGACCCCGGGAGTGTGTGATGGGTGGTGTAGAGGAATAATCACTCTGTGTCTGACCTCAGGAGTGTGTGATGGGCGGTGCCGAGGAACAATCACCATGTGTCAGTCCCGGGGAGTGTTTGATGGCACCGTGTAGAGGAATAATCACTCTGTGTCTGACCAATGGAGTGTGTGATGGGACGGAGTGGAGGTAGATTCAGTCTGTTTCGGACCCCGGGAGTGTTTGATGGGACCGTGTAGAGAAATAATCACTCTGTGTCTAACCCGGGAGTGTGTGATGGGACGGTGTGGAGGGTGATTCACTCTGTGTCCGACCCCGGGAGTGTGTGATGGGCGGTGTAGAGGGAGATTCACACTTTGTCTGACACCGGGAGTGTGTGATGGGACAGTGTGGTGGGGGTTTCACTCTGTGTCTGACCCCGGGAATGTGTGATGGGACCGTGTAGAGGAATAATCACTCTGTGTCCGACCCCGGGAGTGTGTGAGGGGCGGTGTAGAGGAATAATCACTCTGTGTCTGACCCCAGGAGTGTGTGATGGGCGGTGTAGAGGAACAATCACTCTGTGTCTGACCCCGGGAGTGTGTGATGGGACGGTGTAGAGGGAGATTCACTCTGTGTCCGACCCTGGGAGTGTGTGATGGGACCGTGTGGTGGGAGTTTCACTCTGTGTCTGACCCCGGGCGAGTGTGATGGTACCGTTTAGCGGAATAATCACACTGTGTCTGACCCCGGGAGTGTTTGATGGGACGTGTAGAGGAATAATCATTCTGTGTCACACCCCCGGAGTGTTTGATGGTACCGTGTAGAGGAATAATCACTCTGTGTCTGACCCCGGGAGTGTTTGATGGGACCGTGTAGAGGAATAATCACTCTGTGTCTGACCACGGGAGTGTTTGATGGGACCGTGTAGAGGAATAATCACTCTGTGTCTACCCCGGGAGTGTGTGATGGGACGGTGAGGAGGGTGCTTCACTCTGTGTCCGACCCCGGGAGTGTGTGATGGGCGGTGTAGAGGGAGATTCACACTGTGTCTGACACAGGGAGTGTGTGATGGGACAGTGTGGCGGGGGTTTCACTCTGTGTCTGACCCCGGGAGTGTGTGATGTGCGGTGTAGAGGAATAATCACTCTGTGTCTGCCCCCGGAAGTGTGTGATGGAACCGTGTGGTGGGAATTTCACTCTGTGTCTGACCTTGGGCGAGTGTGATGGTACCGTGTAGAGGAATAATCATTCTGTGTCTGACCCCCGGAGAGTTCGATGGTACCGTGTAGAGGAATAATCACTCTGTGTCTGACCCCGGGAGTGTGTGATGGTACCGTGTAGAGGAATAATCACTCTGTGTCTGACCCCGGGCGTGCTAGATGGTACCGTGTAGAGGAATAATCACACTGAGCCGGACCTCGGGAGTGTTTGATGGGTCCGTGTAGAGGAACAATCACTCTGTGTCTGACCTCCGGGAGTGGATGATGGGACTGTGTAGAGGAATAATCACTCTGTGTCTGACCAATTGTGTGTGTGATGGGACGGAGTGGAGGGAGATTCAGTCTGTTTCTGACCCGGGAGTGTTTGATGGGACCGTGTAGAGGAATAATCACTCTGTGTCTGACCAGGGGAGTGTGTGATGGGACGGTGTGGAGGGAGATGAAATCTGTGTCTGACGCCGGGCGACTTTGATGGGACAGTGTAGAGGAATAATCACTCTGTGTCTGACCCAAGGAGTGTTTGATGGTACAGTGTAGAGGAATAATCGCTCTGTGTCAGACCCCCGGGTGTGTTTGATGGGACCGTGTAGAGGAATAAACACACTGTGTCTGAACGCCGGGAGTGTGCGATGTGACGGTGTGGAGTGAGAATCACCCTGCGTCTGACCCCGGGAGTGTTTGATGGGACCATGTAGTGCAATAATCACTCTGTGTCTAACCCGGGAGTGAGTGATTGGACGGTGTGGAGGGAGATTCACTCTGTGTCTGACCCCCGGGAGAGTTTGTTGGGACCATGTAGCGGAATAATCACTCTGTGTCTGACCCCGGGAGTGTTTGATGGTAGCGTGTAGAGGAATAATCACTGAGTCTGACCCCGGGAGTGTTTGATGGGACCGTGTAGAGGAACAATCACTCTGTGTCTGACCTCCGGGAGTGGTTGATGGGACTGTGTAGAGGAATAATCACTCTGTGTCTGACCAATGGAGTGTGTGATGGGACGGTGTGGAGGGAGATTAAATCTGTGCCTGACGCCGGGAGACTTTGATGGTACCGTTTAGAGGAATAATCACTCTGTTACTGACCCCCGGAAGCGTTTGATGGGACCGTGTAGAGGAATAATCACTCTGTGTCTGACCCCGGGAGTGTGTGATGGGACGGTGTTGAGGGATATTCACTCTGTGTCTGACACCGGCAGTGTGTGCTGGGCGGTGTAGAGGAATAATCACTCTGTGACTGACCCCGGGAGTGTGTGATGGGACGGTGTGGAGGGAGATTCACTGTGTCTGACCCCGGGAGTGTGTGATGCGACCCTGCAGAGGAATAACCACTCTGTGTCTGACCCCCGGGAGTGTTTGATGGGACCGTGTAGAGGAATAATCACTCTGTGTCTGACCCCGGGAGTGTTTGATGGGACCGTGTAGAGGAACAATCACTCTGTGTCTAACCCGGGAGTGTGTGATGGGCGGTGTAGAGGGAGATTCACACTGTGTCTGACACCGGGAGTGTGTGATGGGACAGTGTGGTGGGGGTTTCACTCTGTGTCTGACCCCGGGCGTGTGTGATGGGACCGTGTAGAGGAATAATCACTCTGAGTCTGACCCCGGGAGTGTTTGATGGGACCGTGTAGAGGAATAATCACTCTGTGTCTGACCACGGGAGTGTTTGATGGGACCGTGTAGAGGAATAATCGCTCTGTGTCTACCCCGGAGTGTGTGATGGGACGGTGAGGAGGGTGCTTCACTCTGTGTCCGACCCCGGGAGTGTGTGATGGGCGGTGTAGAGGGAGATTCACACTGTGTCTGACACAGGGAGTGTGTGATGGGACAGTGTGGCGGGGGTTTCACTCTGTGTCTGACCCCGGGAGTGTGTGATGGGACGGTGTGGAGGGAGATTCACTGTGTCTGACGCCGGGAGTGTGTGATGTGCGGTGTAGAGGAATAATCACTCTGTGTCTGCCCCCGGAAGTGTGTGATGGGACCGTGTGGTGGGAATTTCACTCTGTGTCTGACCTTGGGCGAGTGTGATGGTACCGTGTAGAGGAATAATCACTCTGTGTCTGACCCCGGGAGTGTTTGATGGAACCGTGTAGATGAATAATCACTCTGTGTCTGACCACAGGAGTGTTGGATGGGACCGTGTAGAGGAATAATCAATCTGTGTCTGACTCCGAGAGTGTTTGATGGCACCGTGTAGAGGAATAATCACTCTGTGTCTGACCCCGAGAGTGTTTGATGGCACCGTGTAGAGGAATAATCATTCTGTGTCTGACCCCCGGAGAGTTCGATGGTACCGTGTAGAGGAATAATCACACTGAGTCTGACCGCGGGAGTGCTTGATGGGACCGTGTAGAGGAACAATCACTCTGTGTCTGACCTCCGGGAGTGGATGATGGGACTGTGTAGAGGAATAATCACTCTGTGTCTGACCAATTGTGTGTGTGATGGGACGGAGTGGAGGGAGATTCAGTCTGTTTCTGACCCGGGAGTGTTTGATGGGACCGTGTAGAGGAATAATCACTCTGTGTCTGACCAGGGGAGTGTGTGATGGGACGGTGTGGAGGAATAATCACTCTGTGTCTGACCGCCAGGAGTGTTTGATGGGACCGTGTAGAGGAATAATCACTCTGTGTCTGACCCCGGGAGTGTTTGATGGGACCGTGTAGAGGAATAATCACTCTGTGTCTAACCCGGGAGTGTGTGATGGGACGGTGTGGAGGGTGATTCACTCTGTGTCCGACCCCGGGAGTGTGCGATGGGCGGTGTATAGGGAGATTTACACTGTGTCTGACACCGGGAGTGTGTGATGGGACAGTGTGGTGGGGGTTTCACTCTGTGTCTGACCCCGGGCGTGTGTGATGGGACCGTGTAGAGGAATAATCACTCTGAGTCTGACCCCGGGAGTGTGTGATGGGTGGTGTAGAGGAATAATCACTCTGTGTCTGACCTCAGGAGTGTGTGATGGGCGGTGCCGAGGAACAATCACTATGTGTCAGTCCCGGGGAGTGTTTGATGGCACCGTGTAGAGGAATAATCACTCTGTGTCTGACCAATGGAGTGGGTGATGGGACGGAGTGGAGGGAGATTCAGTCTGTTTCGGACCCCGGGAGTGTTTGATGGGACCGTGTAGAGGAATAATCACTCTGTGTCTAACCCGGGAGTGTGTGATGGGACGGTGTGGAGGGTGATTCACTCTGTGTCCGACCCCGGGAGTGTGTGATGGGCGGTGTAGAGGGAGATTCACACTGTGTCTGACACCGGGAGTGTGTGATGGGACAGTGTGGTGGGGGTTTCACTCTGTGTCTGACCCCGGGAATGTGTGATGGGACCGTGTAGAGGAATAATCACTCTGTGTCCGACCCCGGGAGTGTGTGAGGGGCGGTGTAGAGGAATAATCACTCTGTGTCTGACCCCGGGAGTGTGTGATGGGACGGTGTAGAGGGAGATTCACTCTGTGTCCGACCCTGGGAGTGTGTGATGGGACCGTGTAGAGGAATAATCACTCTGTGTCTGACCGCCAGGAGTGTTTGATCGGACCGTGTAGAGGAATAATCACTCTGTGTCTGACCCCGGGAGTGTTTGATGGGACCGTGTAGAGGAATAATCACTCTGTGTCTAACCCGGGAGTGTGTGATTGGACGGTGTGGAGGGAGATTCACTCTGTGTCTGACCCCGGGAGTGTTTGATGGGACCGTGTAGAGGAATAATCACTCTGTGTCTAACCCGGGAGTGTGTGATGGGACGGTGTGGAGGGTGATTCACTCTGTGTCCGACCCCGGGAGTGTGCGATGGGCGGTGTATAGGGAAATTTACACTGTGTCTGACACCGGGAGTGTGTGATGGGACAGTGTGGTGGGGGTTTCACTCTGTGTCCGACCCCGGGAGTGTGTGAGGGGCGGTGTAGAGGAATAATCACTCTGTGTCTGACCCCGGGAGTGTGTGATGGGACGGTGTACAGGGAGATTCACTCTGTGTCCGACCCTGGGAGTGTGTGATGGGACCGTGTAGAGGAATAATCACTCTGTGTCTGACCGCCAGGAGTGTTTGATGGGACCGTGTAGAGGAATAATCACTCTGTGTCTGACCCCGGGAGTGTTTGATGGGACCGTGTAGAGGAATAATCACTCTGAGTCTGACCCCAGGAGTGTGTGATGGGCGGTGTAGAGGAATAATCACTCTCTGTCTGACCCCAGGAGTGTGTGATGGGCGGTGTCGAGGAACAATCACTCTGTGTCTGTCCCGGGGAGTGTGTGATGGGACGGTGTAGAGGGAGATTCTCACTGTGTCTGACACAGGGAGTGTGTGATGGGACAGTGTGGTGGGGGTTTCACTCTGTGTCTGACCCCGGGCGTGTGTGATGGGACCGTGTAGAAGAATAATCACTCTGAGTCTGACCCCGGGAGTGTGTGATGGGCGGTGTAGAGGAATAATCACTCTGTGTCTGACCCCGGGAGTGTTTTATGGAACGTGTAGAGCAATAATCATTCTGTTTCTGACCCCCGGAGAGTTCGATGGTACCGTGTAGAGGAATAATCACTCTGTGTCTGACCCCGGGAGTGTGTGATGGGACGGTGTAGAGGGAGATTCACTCTGTGTCCGACCCTGGGAGTGTGTGATGGGACCGTGTAGAGGAATAATCACTCTGAGTCTGAGCGCGGGAGTGCTTGATGGGACCGTGTAGAGGAACAATCACTCTGTGTCTGACCTCCGGGAGTGTTTGATGGGACTGTGTAGAGGAATAATCACTCTGTGTCTGACCAATGGAGTGTGTGATGTGACGGAGTGGAGGGAGATTCACTCTGTGTCTGACCCCCGGGAGAGTTTTTTGGGACTGTGTAGCGGAATAATCACTCTGTGTCTGACCCCGGGAGTGTTTGATGGGACCGTGTAGAGGAATAATCACTCTGTGTCTACCCCGGGAGTGTGTGATGGGACGGTGAGGAGGGTGCTTCACTCTGTGTCCGACCCCGGGAGTGTTTGATGGGACCGTGTAGAGGAATAATCACTCTGTGTCTGACCACGGGAGTGTTTGATGGGACCGTGTAGAGGAATAATCACTCTGTGTCTGACCTCCGGGAGTGGTTGATGGGACTGTGTAGAGGAATAATCACTCTGTGTCTGACCAATGGAGTGTGTGATGGGACGGTGTGGAGGGAGATTAAATCTGTGTCTGACGCCGGGAGACTTTGATGGTACCGTTTAGAGGAATAATCACTCTGTTACTGACCCCCGGAAGCGTTTGATGGGACCGTGTAGAGGAATAATCACTCTGTGTCTGACCCCGGGAGTGTGTGATGGGACGGTGTTGAGGGATATTCACTCTGTGTCTGACACCGGCAGTGTGTGCTGGGCGGTGTAGAGGAATAATCACTCTGTGACTGACCCCGGGAGTGTGTGATGGGACGGTGTGGAGGGAGATTCACTGTGTCTGACCCCGGGAGTGTGTGATGCGACCCTGCAGAGGAATAATCACTCTGTGTCTGACCCCCGGGAGTGTTTGATGGGACCGTGTAGAGGAATAATCACTCTGTGTCTGACCCCGGGAGTGTTTGATGGGACCGTGTAGAGGAACAATCACTCTGTGTCTAACCCGGGAGTGTGTGATGGGCGGTGTAGAGGGAGATTCACACTGTGTCTGACACCGGGAGTGTGTGATGGGACAGTGTGGTGGGGGTTTCACTCTGTGTCTGACCCCGGGCGTGTGTGATGGGAACGTGTAGAGGAATAATCACTCTGAGTCTGACCCCGGGAGTGTTTGATGGGACCGTGTAGAGGAATAATCACTCTGTGTCTAACCCGGAAGTGTGTGATGGGACGGTGTGGAGGGTGATTCACTCTGTGTCCTACCCCGGAGTGTGTGATGGGCGGTGTATAGGGAGATTTACACTGTGTCTGACACCGGGAGTGTGTGATGGGACAGTGTGGTGGGGGTTTCACTCTGTGTCTGACCCCGGGCGTGTGTGATGGGACCGTGTAGAGGAATAATCACACTGAGTCTGACCCCGGGAGTGTGTGATGGGCGGTGTAGAGGAATAATCACTCTGTGTCTGACCCCAGGAGTGTGTGATGGGCGGTGTCGAGGAACAATCACTCTGTGTCTGTCCCGGGGAGTGTTTGATGGCACCGTGTAGAGGAATAATCACTCTGTGCCTGACCCCGGGAGTGTTTGATGGTACCGTGTAGAGGAATAATCACTTTGTGTCTGACCCCGGGCGTGTTAGATGGTACCGTTTAGAGGAATAATCACTCTGAGTCTGACCCCGGGAGTGTTTGATGGGACCGTGTAGAGGAACAATCACTCTGTGTCTGACCTCAGGGAGTGGTTGATGGGACTGTGTAGAGGAATAATCACTCTGTGTCTGACCACGGGAGTGTTTGATGGGACCATGTAGTGGAATAATCACTCTGTGTCTAACCGGGAGTGAGTGATTGGTCGGTGTGGAGGGAGATTCACTCTGTGTCTGACCCCCGGGAGAGTTTGTTGGGACCGTGTAGCGGAATAATCACTCTGTGTCTGACCCCGGGAGTGTTTGATGGTAGCGTGTAGAGGAATAATCACTGAGTCTGACCCCGGGAGTGTTTGATGGGACCGTGTAGAGGAACAATCACTCTGTGTCTGACCTCCGGGAGTGGTTGATGGGACTGTGTAGAGGAATAATCACTCTGTGTCTGACCAATGGAGTGTGTGATGGGACGGTGTAGAGGGAGATTCACTCTGTGTCCGACCCTGGGAGTGTGTGATGGGACCGTGTAGAGGAATAATCACTCTGTGTCTGACCGCCAGGAGTGTTTGATGGGACCGTGTCGAGGAATAATCACTCTGTGTCTGACCCCGGGAGTGTTTGATGGGACCGTGTAGAGGAATAATCACTCTGTGTCTAACCCGGGAGTGTGTGATGGGACGGTGTGGAGGGTGATTCACTCTGTGTCCGACCCCGGGAGTGTGTGATGGGCGGTGTAGAGGGAGATTTACACTGTGTCTGACACCGGGAGTGTGTGATGGGACAGTGTGGTGGGGGTTTCACTCTGTGTCTGACCCCGGGCGTGTGTGATGGGACCGTGTAGAGGAATAATCTCTCTGAGTCTGACCCCGGGAGTGTGTGATGGGCGGTGTAGAGGAATAATCACTCTGTGTCTGACCTCAGGAGTGTGTGATGGGCAGTGGCGAGGAACAATCACTCTGTGTCAGTCCCGGGGAGTGTTTGATGGCACCGTGTAGAGGAATAATCATTCTGTGTCTGACCCCCGGAGTGTTTCATGGTACCGTGTAGAGGAATAATCACTCTGTGTCTGACCCCGGGAGTGGTTGATGGGACTGTGTAGAGGAATAATCACTCTGTGTCTGACCCCGGGAGTGTGTGATGGGCGGTGTAGAGGAATAATCACTCTGTGTCTGACCCCAGGAGTGTGTGATGTGCGGTGTCGAGGAACAATCACTCTGTGTCTGTCCCGGGGAGTGTGTGATGGGACGGTGTAGAGGGAGATTCACTCTGTGTCTGACACCGGGAGTGTGTGATGGGACCGTGTAGAGGAATAATCACTCTGTGTCTGACCCCGGGAGTGTTTGATGGGCGGTGTAGAGGGAGATTCACACTGTGTCTGACACCGGGAGTGTGTGATGGGACAGTGTGGTGGGGGTTTCACTCTGTGTCTGACCCCGGGCGTGTGTGATGGGACCGTGTAGAGGAATAATCACTCTGAGTCTGACCCCGGGAGTGTTTGATGGGACCGTGTAGAGGAATAATCACTCTCTGTCTAACCAGGAAGTGTGTGATGGGACGGTGTGGAGGGTGATTCACTCTGTGTCCTACCCCGGAGTGTGTGATGGGCGGTGTATAGGGAGATTTACACTGTGTCTGACACCGGGAGTGTGTGATGGGACAGTGTGGTGGGGGTTTCACTCTGTGTCTGACCCCGGGCGTGTGTGATGGGACCGTGTAGAGGAATAATAACACTGAGTCTGACCCCGGGAGTGTGTGATGGGCGGTGTAGAGGA
This sequence comes from Hypanus sabinus, assembly GCF_030144855.1. Lineage (NCBI taxonomy): Eukaryota > Metazoa > Chordata > Chondrichthyes > Myliobatiformes > Dasyatidae > Hypanus > Hypanus sabinus. The sequence continues at coordinate 67,083 of NW_026779809.1, forward strand.
ATAATCACTCTGTGTCTGACCCCAGGAGTGTGTGATGGGCGGTGTCGAGGAACAATCACTCTGTGTCTGTCCCGGGGAGTGTTTGATGGCACCGTGTAGAGGAATAATCACTCTGTGCCTGACCCCGGGAGTGTTTGATGGGACCGTGTAGAGGAACAATCACTCTGTGTCTGACCTCAGGGAGTGGTTGATGGGACTGTGTAGAGGAATAATCACTCTGTGTCTGACCTCAGGAGTGTGTGATGGGCGGTGCCGAGGAACAATCACTATGTGTCAGTCCCGGGGAGTGTTTGATGGCACCGTGTAGAGGAATAATCACTCTGTGTCTGACCAATGGAGTGTGTGATGGGACGGAGTGGAGGGAGATTCAGTCTGTTTCGGACCCCGGGAGTGTTTGATGGGACCGTGTAGAGGAATAATCACTCTGTGTCTAACCCGGGAGTGTGTGATGGGACGGTGTGGAGGGTGATTCACTCTGTGTCCGACCCCGGGAGTGTGCGATGGGCGGTGTATAGGGAGATTTACACTGTGTCTGACACCGGGAGTGTGTGATGGGACAGTGTGGTGGGGGTTTCACTCTGTGTCCGACCCCGGGAGTGTGTGAGGGGCGGTGTAGAGGAATAATCACTCTGTGTCTGACCCCGGGAGTGTGTGATGGGACGGTGTAGAGGGAGATTCACTCTGTGTCCGACCCTGGGAGTGTGTGATGGGACCGTGTAGAGGAATAATCACTCTGTGTCTGACCGCCAGGAGTGTTTGATGGGACCGTGTCGAGGAATAATCACTCTGTGTCTGACCCCGGGAGTGTTTGATGGGACCGTGTAGAGGAATAATCACTCTGTGTCTAACCCGGGAGTGTGTGATGGGACGGTGTGGAGGGTGATTCACTCTGTGTCCGACCCCGGGAGTGTGTGATGGGCGGTGTAGAGGGAGATTTACACTGTGTCTGACACCGGGAGTGTGTGTTGGGACAGTGTGGTGGGGGTTTCACTCTTTGTCTGACCCCGGGCGTGTGTGATGGGACCGTGTAGAGGAATAATCTCTCTGAGTCTGACCCCGGGAGTGTGTGATGGGCGGTGTAGAGGAATAATCACTCTGTGTCTGACCTCAGGAGTGTGTGATGGGCAGTGGCGAGGAACAATCACTCTGTGTCAGTCCCGGGGAGTGTTTGATGGCACCGTGTAGAGGAATAATCATTCTGTGTCTGACCCCCGGAGTGTTTCATGGTACCGTGTAGAGGAATAATCACTCTGTGTCTGACCCCGGGAGTGGTTGATGGGACTGTGTAGAGGAATAATCACTCTGTGTCTGACCCCGGGAGTGTGTGATGGGCGGTGTAGAGGAATAATCACTCTGTGTCTGACCCCAGGAGTGTGTGATGTGCGGTGTCGAGGAACAATCACTCTGTGTCTGTCCCGGGGAGTGTGTGATGGGACGGTGTAGAGGGAGATTCACTCTGTGTCTGACACCGGGAGTGTGTGATGGGACCGTGTAGAGGAATAATCACTCTGTGTCTGACCCCGGGAGTGTTTGATGGGCGGTGTAGAGGGAGATTCACACTGTGTCTGACACCGGGAGTGTGTGATGGGACAGTGTGGTGGGGGTTTCACTCTGTGTCTGACCCCGGGCGTGTGTGATGGGACCGTGTAGAGGAATAATCACTCTGAGTCTGACCCCGGGAGTGTTTGATGGGACCGTGTAGAGGAATAATCACTCTCTGTCTAACCCGGAAGTGTGTGATGGGACGGTGTGGAGGGTGATTCACTCTGTGTCCTACCCCGGAGTGTGTGATGGGCGGTGTATAGGGAGATTTACACTGTGTCTGACACCGGGAGTGTGTGATGGGACAGTGTGGTGGGGGTTTCACTCTGTGTCTGACCCCGGGCGTGTGTGATGGGACCGTGTAGAGGAATAATCACACTGAGTCTGACCCCGGGAGTGTGTGATGGGCGGTGTAGAGGAATAATCACTCTGTGTCTGACCCCAGGAGTGTGTGATGGGCGGTGTCGAGGAACAATCACTCTGTGTCTGTCCCGGGGAGTGTTTGATGGCACCGTGTAGAGGAATAATCACTCTGTGCCTGACCCCGGGAGTGTTTGATGGTACCGTGTAGAGGAATAATCACTTTGTGTCTGACCACGGGCGTGTTAGATGGTACCGTTTAGAGGAATAATCACTCTGAGTCTGACCCCGGGAGTGTTTGATGGGACCGTGTAGAGGAACAATCACTCTGTGTCTGACCTCAGGGAGTGGTTGATGGGACTGTGTAGAGGAATAATCACTCTGTGTCTGACCACGGGAGTGTTTGATGGGACCATGTAGTGGAATAATCACTCTGTGTCTAACCGGGAGTGAGTGATTGGTCGGTGTGGAGGGAGATTCACTCTGTGTCTGACCCCCGGGAGAGTTTGTTGGGACCGTGTAGCGGAATAATCACTCTGTGTCTGACCCCGGGAGTGTTTGATGGTAGCGTGTAGAGGAATAATCACTGAGTCTGACCCCGGGAGTGTTTGATGGGACCGTGTAGAGGAACAATCAATCTGTGTCTGACCTCCGGGAGTGGTTGATGGGACTGTGTAGAGGAATAATCACTCTGTGTCTGACCAATGGAGTGTGTGATGGGACGGTGTGGAGGGAGATTAAATCTGTGTCTGACGCCGGGAGACTTTGATGGTACCGTTTAGAGGAATAATCACTCTGTTACTGACCCCCGGAAGCGTTTGATGGGACCGTGTAGAGGAATAATCACTCTGTGCCTGACCCCGGGAGTGTGTGATGGGACGGTGTTGAGGGATATTCACTCTGTGTCTGACACCGGCAGAGTGTGCTGGGCGGTGTAGAGGAATAATCACTCTGTGCCTGACCCCGGTAGTGTGTGATGGGACGGTGTGGAGGGAGATTCAATGTGTCTGACCCCGGGAGTGTGTGATGCGACCCTGCAGAGGAATAATCACTCTGTGTCTGACCCCCGGGAGTGTTTGATGGGACCGTGTAGAGGAATAATCACTCTGTGTCTGACCCCGGGAGTGTTTGATGGGACCGTGTAGAGGAATAATCACTCTGTGTCTAACCCGGGAGTGTGTGATGGGCGGTGTAGAGGGAGATTCACACTGTGTCTGACACCGGGAGTGTGTGATGGGACAGTGTGGTGGGGTTTCACTCTGTGTCTGACCCCGGGCGTGTGTGATGGGACCGTGTAGGGGAATAATCACTCTGAGTCTGACCCCGGGAGTGTGTGATGGGTGGTGTAGAGGAATAATCACTCTGTGTCTGACCTCAGGAGTGTGTGATGGGCGGTGCCGAGGAACAATCACTATGTGTCAGTCCCGGGGAGTGTTTGATGGCACCGTGTAGAGGAATAATCACTCTGTGTCTGACCAATGGAGTGTGTGATGGGACGGAGTGGAGGGAGATTCAGTCTGTTTCGGACCCCGGGAGTGTTTGATGGGACCGTGTAGAGGAATAATCACTCTGTGTCTAACCCGGGAGTGTGTGATGGGACGGTGTGGAGGGTGATTCACTCTGTGTCCGACCCCGGGAGTGTGCGATGGGCGGTGTATAGGGAGATTTACACTGTGTCTGACACCGGGAGTGTGTGATGGGACAGTGTGGTGGGGGTTTCACTCTGTGTCCGACCCCGGGAGTGTGTGAGGGGCGGTGTAGAGGAATAATCACTCTGTGTCTGACCCCGGGAGTGTGTGATGGGACGGTGTAGAGGGAGATTCACTCTGTGTCCGACCCTGGGAGTGTGTGATGGGACCGTGTAGAGGAATAATCACTCTGTGTCTGACCGCCAGGAGTGTTTGATGGGACCGTGTCGAGGAATAATCACTCTGTGTCTGACCCCGGGAGTGTTTGATGGGACCGTGTAGAGAAATAATCACTCTGTGTCTAACCCGGGAGTGTGTGATGGGACGG